>NW_026611424.1:0-31169 GCF_029633865.1 Lampris incognitus
AGAGACTCGTTTTCTGTGAGAAAATGCATTAAAAGGAGGGATTTCATCAGAAACACTATAAATACATATTATACTTGTCTGAAAACGCAGAGAACCTTGAAATAGAAGGTTTCTCACCAAAAAACACATTTGGCGAAACCCCTATCTTAAGGCTCTGAGTGTTTGCACACATGTACAAACAGGCATGTTTAAACTATAAACGTTTTTAGTGAAATCATGTTTCTCTCGAGGAGAAAACGCGTTTAAAGCCATAAAAAGATCTCACTGTGTTTTGGCATTGACCAAGCTACCAACAACCTAAAAACTGATCAGAACTGGAGAAATTACACATTGACATTGGGTGAAATCATGTAACTCTTAAGGACGTGTTGCAGACTTGTTGAATAGATTCATTTTTCTTGTTTTGTTTGTTTTTGATGAAATTGTGCTTTTCTCGTCGAGAAAAGGCGTTTAACGCGATAAAAAGGTTTAGTGCGTTATGAATACGGGGCTAGCTTACCAAAAGTACAAATGTGAACTAAATAAGGCCGGGAGTCGTTTTTATTGCTTAAAACACGATTTCTCGACCAGAATATGCTTTTTCAAAAAAACCACCTGTTCCCATGGCGAGAGACTCGTTTTCTGTGAGAAAATGCATTAAAAGGAGGGATTTCATCAGAAACACTATAAATACATATTATACTTGTCTGAAAACGCACAGAACCTTGAAATAGAAGGTTTCTCACCAAAAAACACATTGGTGAAACCCCCTATCTTAAGGCTCTGAGTGTTTGCACACATGTACAAACAGGCATGTTTAAACTATAACGTTTTTAGTGAAATCATGTTTCTCTCGAGGAGAAAACGCGTTTAAAGCCATAAAAAGATCTCACTGTGTTTTGGCATTGACCAAGCTACCAACAACCTAAAAAATGATCAGAACTGGAGAAATTACACATTGACATTGGGTGAAATCATGTAACTCTTAAGGACGTGTTGCAGACTTGTTGAATAGATTCATTTTTCTTGTTTTGTTTGTTTTTGATGAAATTGTGCTTTTCTCGTCGAGAAAAGGCGTTTAACGCGATAAAAAGGTTTAGTGCGTTATGAATACGGGCTAGCTTACCAAAAGTACAAATGTGAACTAAATAAGGCCGGGAGTCGTTTTTATTGCTTAAAACACGATTTCTCGAACAGAATATGCTTTTTCAAAAAAGCCATGTTCCCATGGCGAGAGACTCGTTTTCTGTGAGAAAATGCATTAAAAGGAGGGATTTCATCAGAAACACTATAAATACATATTGTACTTGTCTGAAAACGCACAGAACCTTGAAATAGAGGTTTCTCACCAAAAAACACATTGGTGAAACCCCTATCTTAAGGCTCTGAGTGTTTGCACACATGTACAAACAGGCATGTTTAAACTATAACGTTTTTAGTGAAATCATGTTTCTCTCGAGGAGAAAACGCGTTTAAAGCCATAAAAAGATCTCACTGTGTTTTGCATTGACCAAGCTACCAACAACCTAAAAAATGATCAGAACTGGAGAAATTACACCTTGACATTGGGTGAAATCATGTACTCTTAAGGACGTGTTGCAGACTTGTTGAATAGATTCATTTTTCTTGTTTTGTTTGTTTTTGATGAAATTGTGCTTTTCTCGTCGAGAAAAGGCGTTTAACGCGATAAAAAGGTTTAGTGCGGTATGAATACGGGCTAGCTTACCAAAAGTACAAATGTGAACAAATAAGGCCGGGAGTCGTTTTTATTGCTTAAAACACGATTTCTCGACCAGAATATGCTTTTTCAAAAAAGCCATGTTCCCATGGCGAGAGACTCGTTTTCTGTGAGAAAATGCATTAAAAGAGGGATTTCATCAGAAACACTATAAATACATATTGTACTTGTCTGAAAACGCACAGAACCTTGAAATAGAAGGTTTCTCACCAAAAAACACATTGGTGAAACCCCTATCTTAAGGCTCTGAGTGTTTGCACACATGTACAAACAGGCATGTTTAAACTAGAACGTTTTTAGTGAAATCATGTTTCTCTCGAGGAGAAAACGCGTTTAAAGCCATAAAAAGATCTCACTGTGTTTTGGCATTGACCAAGCTACCAAAACAACCTAAAAAAGGATCAGAACTGGAGAAATTACACATTGACATTGGGTGAAATCATGTAACTCTTAAGGACGTGTTGCAGACTTGTTGAATAGATTCATTTTTCTTGTTTTGTTTGTTTTTGATGAAATTGTGCTTTTCTCGTCGAGAAAAGGCGTTTAACGCGATAAAAAGGTTTAGTGCGTTATGAATACGGGCTAGCTTACCAAAAGTACAAATGTGAACTAAATAAGGCCGGGAGTCGTTTTATTGCTTAAAACACGATTTCTCGACCAGAATATGCTTTTCAAAAAAGCCATGTTCCCATGGCGAGAGACTCGTTTTCTGTGAGAAAATGCATTAAAAGGAGGGATTTCATCAGAAACACTATAAATACATATTGTACTTGTCTGAAAACGCACAGAACCTTGAAATAGAAGGTTTCTCACCAAAAACACATTGGTGAAACCCCTATCTTAAGGCTCTGAGTGTTTGCACACATGTACAAACAGGCATGTATAAACTATAACGTTTTTAGTGAAATCATGTTTCTCTCGAGGAGAAAACGCGTTTAAAGCCATAAAAAGATCTCACTGTGTTTTGGCATTGACCAAGCTACCAACAACCTAAAAAATGATCAGAACTGGAGAAATTACACATTGACATTGGGTGAAATCATGTAACTCTTAAAAGGACGTGTTGCAGACTTGTTGAATAGATTCATTTTTCTTGTTTTGTTTGTTTTTGATGAAATTGTGCTTTTCTCGTCGAGAAAAGGCGTTTAACGCGATAAAAAGGTTTAGTGCGTTATGAATACGGGCTAGCTTACCAAAAGTACAAATGTGAACTAAATAAGGCCGGAGTCGTTTTTATTGCTTAAAACACGATTTCTCGACCAGAATATGCTTTTCAAAAAAGCCATGTTCCCATGGCGAGAGACTCGTTTTCTGTGAGAAAATGCATTAAAAGGAGGGATTTCATCAGAAACACTATAAATACATATTATACTTGTCTGAAAACGCACAGAACCTTGAAATAGAAGGTTTCTCACCAAAAAACACATTGGCGAAACCCCTATCTTAAGGCTCTGAGTGTTTGCACACATGTACAAACAGGCATGTTTAAACTATAACGTTTTTAGTGAAATCATGTTTCTCTCGAGGAGAAAACGCGTTTAAAGCCATAAAAAGATCTCACTGTGTTTTGGCATTGACCAAGCTACCAACAACCTAAAAAATGATCAGAACTGGAGAAATTACACATTGACATTGGGTGAAATCATGTAACTCTTAAGGACGTGTTGCAGACTTGTTGAATAGATTCATTTTTCTTGTTTTGTTTGTTTTTGATGAAATTGTGCTTTTCTCGTCGAGAAAAGGCGTTTAACGCGATAAAAAGGTTTAGTGCGTTATGAATAGGGGCTAGCTTACCAAAAGTACAAATGTGAACTAAATAAGGCCGGGAGTCGTTTTTATTGCTTAAAACACGATTTCTCGACCAGAATATGCTTTTTCAAAAAAACCATGTTCCCATGGCGAGAGACTCGTTTTCTGTGAGAAAATGCATTAAAAGGAGGGATTTCATCAGAAACACTATAAATACATATTATACTTGTCTGAAAACGCACAGAACCTTGAAATAGAAGGTTTCTCACCAAAAAACACATTGGTGAAACCCCTATCTTAAGGCTCTGAGTGTTTGCACACATGTACAAACAGGCATGTTTAAACTATAACGTTTTTAGTGAAATCATGTTTCTCTCGAGGAGAAAACGCGTTTAAAGCCATAAAAAGATCTCACTGTGTTTTGGCATTGACCAAGCTACCAACAACCTAAAAAATGATCAGAACTGGAGAAATTACACATTGACATTGGGTGAAATCATGTAACTCTTAAGGACGTGTTGCAGACTTGTTGAATAGATTCATTTTTCTTGTTTTGTTTGTTTTTGATGAAATTGTGCTTTTCTCGTCGAGAAAAGGCGTTTAACGCGATAAAAAGGTTTAGTGCGTTATGAATACGGGCTAGCTTACCAAAAGTACAAATGTGAACTAAATAAGGCCGGGAGTCGTTTTTATTGCTTAAAACACGATTTCTCGACCAGAATATGCTTTTTCAAAAAAGCCATGTTCCCATGGCGAGAGACTCGTTTTCTGTGAGAAAATGCATTAAAAGGAGGGATTTCATCAGAAACACTATAAATACATATTGTACTTGTCTGAAAACGCACAGAACCTTGAAATAGAAGGTTTCTCACCAAAAAACACATTGGTGAAACCCCTATCTTAAGGCTCTGAGTGTTTGCACACATGTACAAACAGGCATGTTTAAACTATAACGTTTTTAGTGAAATCATGTTTCTCTCGAGGAGAAAACGCGTTTAAAGCCATAAAAAGATCTCACTGTGTTTTGGCATTGACCAAGCTACCAACCACCTAAAAAATGATCAGAACTGGAGAAATTACACATTGACATTGGGTGAAATCATGTAACTCTTAAGGACGTGTTGCAGACTTGTTGAATAGATTCATTTTTCTTGTTTTGTTTGTTTTTGATGAAATTGTGCTTTTCTCGTCGAGAAAAGGCGTTTAACGCGATAAAAAGGTTTAGTGCGTTATGAATACGGGCTAGCTTACCAAAAGTACAAATGTGAACCAAATAAGGCCGGGAGTCGTTTTTATTGCTTAAAACACGATTTCTCGACCAGAATATGCTTTTTCAAAAAAGCCATGTTCCCATGGCGAGAGACTCGTTTTCTGTGAGAAAATGCATTAAAAGGAGGGATTTCATCAGAAACACTATAAATACATATTGTACTTGTCTGAAAACGCACAGAACCTTGAAATAGAAGGTTTCTCACCAAAAAACACATTGGTGAAACCCCTATCTTAAGGCTCTGAGTGTTTGCACACATGTACAAACAGGCATGTTTAAACTAGAACGTTTTTAGTGAAATCATGTTTCTCTCGAGGAGAAAACGCGTTTAAAGCCATAAAAAGATCTCACTGTGTTTTGGCATTGACCAAGCTACCAAAACAACCTAAAAAAGGATCAGAACTGGAGAAATTACACATTGACATTGGGTGAAATCATGTAACTCTTAAGGACGTGTTGCAGACTTGTTGAATAGATTCATTTTTCTTGTTTTGTTTGTTTTTGATGAAATTGTGCTTTTCTCGTCGAGAAAAGGCGTTTAACGCGATAAAAAGGTTTAGTGCGTTATGAATACGGGCTAGCTTACCAAAAGTACAAATGTGAACTAAATAAGGCCGGGAGTCGTTTTTATTGCTTAAAACACGATTTCTCGACCAGAATATGCTTTTTCAAAAAAGCCATGTTCCCATGGCGAGAGACTCGTTTTCTGTGAGAAAATGCATTAAAAGGAGGGATTTCATCAGAAACACTATAAATACATATTGTACTTGTCTGAAAACGCACAGAACCTTGAAATAGAAGGTTTCTCACCAAAAACACATTGGTGAAACCCCTATCTTAAGGCTCTGAGTGTTTGCACACATGTACAAACAGGCATGTATAAACTATAACGTTTTTAGTGAAATCATGTTTCTCTCGAGGAGAAAACGCGTTTAAAGCCATAAAAAGATCTCACTGTGTTTTGGCATTGACCAAGCTACCAACAACCTAAAAAATGATCAGAACTGGAGAAATTACACATTGACATTGGGTGAAATCATGTAACTCTTAAAAGGACGTGTTGCAGACTTGTTGAATAGATTCATTTTTCTTGTTTTGTTTGTTTTTGATGAAATTGTGCTTTTCTCGTCGAGAAAAGGCGTTTAACGCGATAAAAAGGTTTAGTGCGTTATGAATACGGGCTAGCTTACCAAAAGTACAAATGTGAACTAAATAAGGCCGGGAGTCGTTTTTATTGCTTAAAACACGATTTCTCGACCAGAATATGCTTTTTCAAAAAAGCCATGTTCCCATGGCGAGAGACTCGTTTTCTGTGAGAAAATGCATTAAAAGGAGGGATTTCATCAGAAACACTATAAATACATATTATACTTGTCTGAAAACGCACAGAACCTTGAAATAGAAGGTTTCTCACCAAAAAACACATTGGTGAAACCCCTATCTTAAGGCTCTGAGTGTTTGCACACATGTACAAACAGGCATGTTTAAACTATAACGTTTTTAGTGAAATCATGTTTCTCTCGAGGAGAAAACGCGTTTAAAGCCATAAAAAGATCTCACTGTGTTTTGGCATTGACCAAGCTACCAACAACCTAAAAAATGATCAGAACTGGAGAAATTACACATTGACATTGGGTGAAATCATGTAACTCTTAAGGACGTGTTGCAGACTTGTTGAATAGATTCATTTTTCTTGTTTTGTTTGTTTTTGATGAAATTGTGCTTTTCTCGTCGAGAAAAGGCGTTTAACGCGATAAAAAGGTTTAGTGCGTTATGAATAGGGGCTAGCTTACCAAAAGTACAAATGTGAACCAAATAAGGCCGGGAGTCGTTTTTATTGCTTAAAACACGATTTCTCGACCAGAATATGCTTTTTCAAAAAAACCATGTTCCCATGGCGAGAGACTCGTTTTCTGTGAGAAAATGCATTAAAAGGAGGGATTTCATCAGAAACACTATAAATACATATTATACTTGTCTGAAAACGCACAGAACCTTGAAATAGAAGGTTTCTCACCAAAAAACACATTGGTGAAACCCCTATCTTAAGGCTCTGAGTGTTTGCACACATGTACAAACAGGCATGTTTAAACTATAACGTTTTTAGTGAAATCATGTTTCTCTCGAGGAGAAAACGCGTTTAAAGCCATAAAAAGATCTCACTGTGTTTTGGCATTGACCAAGCTACCAACAACCTAAAAAATGATCAGAACTGGAGAAATTACACATTGACATTGGGTGAAATCATGTAACTCTTAAGGACGTGTTGCAGACTTGTTGAATAGATTCATTTTTCTTGTTTTGTTTGTTTTTGATGAAATTGTGCTTTTCTCGTCGAGAAAAGGCGTTTAACGCGATAAAAAGGTTTAGTGCGTTATGAATACGGGCTAGCTTACCAAAAGTACAAATGTGAACTAAATAAGGCCGGGAGTCGTTTTTATTGCTTAAAACACGATTTCTCGACCAGAATATGCTTTTTCAAAAAAGCCATGTTCCCATGGCGAGAGACTCGTTTTCTGTGAGAAAATGCATTAAAAGGAGGGATTTCATCAGAAACACTATAAATACATATTGTACTTGTCTGAAAACGCACAGAACCTTGAAATAGAAGGTTTCTCACCAAAAAACACATTGGTGAAACCCCTATCTTAAGGCTCTGAGTGTTTGCACACATGTACAAACAGGCATGTTTAAACTATAACGTTTTTAGTGAAATCATGTTTCTCTCGAGGAGAAAACGCGTTTAAAGCCATAAAAAGATCTCACTGTGTTTTGGCATTGACCAAGCTACCAACCACCTAAAAAATGATCAGAACTGGAGAAATTACACATTGACATTGGGTGAAATCATGTAACTCTTAAGGACGTGTTGCAGACTTGTTGAATAGATTCATTTTTCTTGTTTTGTTTGTTTTTGATGAAATTGTGCTTTTCTCGTCGAGAAAAGGCGTTTAACGCGATAAAAAGGTTTAGTGCGTTATGAATACGGGCTAGCTTACCAAAAGTACAAATGTGAACCAAATAAGGCCGGGAGTCGTTTTTATTGCTTAAAACACGATTTCTCGACCAGAAAATGCTTTTTCAAAAAAGCCATGTTCCCATGGCGAGAGACTCGTTTTCTGTGAGAAAATGCATTAAAAGGAGGGATTTCATCAGAAACACTATAAATACATATTGTACTTGTCTGAAAACGCACAGAACCTTGAAATAGAAGGTTTCTCACCAAAAAACACATTGGTGAAACCCCTATCTTAAGGCTCTGAGTGTTTGCACACATGTACAAACAGGCATGTTTAAACTATAACGTTTTTAGTGAAATCATGTTTCTCTCGAGGAGAAAACGCGTTTAAAGCCATAAAAAGATCTCACTGTGTTTTGGCATTGACCAAGCTACCAAAACAACCTAAAAAATGATCAGAACTGGAGAAATTACACATTGACATTGGGTGAAATCATGTAACTCTTAAGGACGTGTTGCAGACTTGTTGAATAGATTCATTTTTCTTGTTTTGTTTGTTTTTGATGAAATTGTGCTTTTCTCGTCGAGAAAAGGCGTTTAACGCGATAAAAAGGTTTAGTGCGTTATGAATACGGGCTAGCTTACCAAAAGTACAAATGTGAACCAAATAAGGCCGGGAGTCGTTTTTATTGCTTAAAACACGATTTCTCGACCAGAATATGCTTTTTCAAAAAAGCCATGTTCCCATGGCGAGAGACTCGTTTTCTGTGAGAAAATGCATTAAAAGGAGGGATTTCATCAGAAACACTATAAATACATATTATACTTGTCTGAAAACGCACAGAACCTTGAAATAGAAGGTTTCTCACCAAAAAACACATTGGTGAAACCCCTATCTTAAGGCTCTGAGTGTTTGCACACATGTACAAACAGGCATGTTTAAACTATAACGTTTTTAGTGAAATCATGTTTCTCTCGAGGAGAAAACGCGTTTAAAGCCATAAAAAGATCTCACTGTGTTTTGGCATTGACCAAGCTACCAACCACCTAAAAAATGATCAGAACTGGAGAAATTACACATTGACATTGGGTGAAATCATGTAACTCTTAAGGACGTGTTGCAGACTTGTTGAATAGATTCATTTTTCTTGTTTTGTTTGTTTTTGATGAAATTGTGCTTTTCTCGTCGAGAAAAGGCGTTTAACGCGACAAAAGTTTTAGTTCGTTATGAATACGGGCTAGCTTACCAAAAGTACAAATGTGAACTAAATAAGGCCGGGAGTCGTTTTTATTGCTTAAAACACGATTTCTCGACCAGAATATGCTTTTTCAAAAAAGCCATGTTCCCATGGCGAGAGACTCGTTTTCTGTGAGAAAATGCATTAAAAGGAGGGATTTCATCAGAAACACTATAAATACATATTGTACTTGTCTGAAAACGCACAGAACCTTGAAATAGAAGGTTTCTCACCAAAAAACACATTGGTGAAACCCCTATCTTAAGGCTCTGAGTGTTTGCACACATGTACAAACAGGCATGTTTAAACTATAACGTTTTTAGTGAAATCATGTTTCTCTCGAGGAGAAAACGCGTTTAAAGCCATAAAAAGATCCCACTGTGTTTTGGCTTTGACCAAGCTACCAAAACAACCTAAAAAATGATCAGAACTGGAGAAATTACACATTGACATTGGGTGAAATCATGTAACTCTTAAGGACGTGTTGCAGACTTGTTGAATAGATTCATTTTTCTTGTTTTGTTTGTTTTTGATGAAATTGTGCTTTTCTCGTCGAGAAAAGGCGTTTAACGCGATAAAAAGGTTTAGTGCGTTATGAATACGGGCTAGCTTACCAAAAGTACAAATGTGAACTAAATAAGGCCGGGAGTCGTTTTTATTGCTTAAAACACGATTTCTCGACCAGAATATGCTTTTTCAAAAAAGCCATGTTCCCATGGCGAGAGACTCGTTTTCTGTGAGAAAATGCATTAAAAGGAGGGATTTCATCAGAAACACTATAAATACATATTGTACTTGTCTGAAAACGCACAGAACCTTGAAATAGAAGGTTTCTCACCAAAAAACACATTGGTGAAACCCCTATCTTAAGGCTCTGAGTGTTTGCACACATGTACAAACAGGCATGTTTAAACTATAACGTTTTTAGTGAAATCATGTTTCTCTCGAGGAGAAAACGCGTTTAAAGCCATAAAAAGATCTCACTGTGTTTTGGCATTGACCAAGCTACCAAAACAACCTAAAAAATGATCAGAACTGGAGAAATTACACATTGACATTGGGTGAAATCATGTAACTCTTAAGGACGTGTTGCAGACTTGTTGAATAGATTCATTTTTCTTGTTTTGTTTGTTTTTGATGAAATTGTGCTTTTCTCGTCGAGAAAAGGCGTTTAACGCGATAAAAAGGTTTAGTGCGTTATGAATACGGGCTAGCTTACCAAAAGTACAAATGTGAACTAAATAAGGCCGGGAGTCGTTTTTATTGCTTAAAACACGATTTCTCGACCAGAATATGCTTTTTCAAAAAAGCCATGTTCCCATGGCGAGAGACTCGTTTTCTGTGAGAAAATGCATTAAAAGGAGGGATTTCATCAGAAACACTATAAATACATATTGTACTTGTCTGAAAACGCACAGAACCTTGAAATAGAAGGTTTCTCACCAAAAACACATTGGTGAAACCCCTATCTTAAGGCTCTGAGTGTTTGCACACATGTACAAACAGGCATGTATAAACTATAACGTTTTTAGTGAAATCATGTTTCTCTCGAGGAGAAAACGCGTTTAAAGCCATAAAAAGATCTCACTGTGTTTTGGCATTGACCAAGCTACCAAAACAACCTAAAAAATGATCAGAACTGGAGAAATTACACATTGACATTGGGTGAAATCATGTAACTCTTAAAAGGACGTGTTGCAGACTTGTTGAATAGATTCATTTTTCTTGTTTTGTTTGTTTTTGATGAAATTGTGCTTTTCTCGTCGAGAAAAGGCGTTTAACGCGATAAAAAGGTTTAGTGCGTTATGAATACGGGCTAGCTTACCAAAAGTACAAATGTGAACCAAATAAGGCCGGGAGTCGTTTTTATTGCTTAAAACACGATTTCTCGACCAGAATATGCTTTTTCAAAAAAGCCATGTTCCCATGGCGAGAGACTCGTTTTCTGTGAGAAAATGCATTAAAAGGAGGGATTTCATCAGAAACACTATAAATACATATTATACTTGTCTGAAAACGCACAGAACCTTGAAATAGAAGGTTTCTCACCAAAAAACACATTGGTGAAACCCCTATCTTAAGGCTCTGAGTGTTTGCACACATGTACAAACAGGCATGTTTAAACTATAACGTTTTTAGTGAAATCATGTTTCTCTCGAGGAGAAAACGCGTTTAAAGCCATAAAAAGATCTCACTGTGTTTTGGCATTGACCAAGCTACCAACAACCTAAAAAATGATCAGAACTGGAGAAATTACACATTGACATTGGGTGAAATCATGTAACTCTTAAGGACGTGTTGCAGACTTGTTGAATAGATTCATTTTTCTTGTTTTGTTTGTTTTTGATGAAATTGTGCTTTTCTCGTCGAGAAAAGGCGTTTAACGCGATAAAAAGGTTTAGTGCGTTATGAATACGGGCTAGCTTACCAAAAGTACAAATGTGAACTAAATAAGGCCGGGAGTCGTTTTTATTGCTTAAAACACGATTTCTCGACCAGAATATGCTTTTTCAAAAAAGCCATGTTCCCATGGCGAGAGACTCGTTTTCTGTGAGAAAATGCATTAAAAGGAGGGATTTCATCAGAAACACTATAAATACATATTGTACTTGTCTGAAAACGCACAAAACCTTGAAATAGAAGGTTTCTCACCAAAAAACACATTGGTGAAACCCCTATCTTAAGGCTCTGAGTGTTTGCACACATGTACAAACAGGCATGTTTAAACTATAACGTTTTTAGTGAAATCATGTTTCTCTCGAGGAGAAAACGCGTTTAAAGCCATAAAAAGATCTCACTGTGTTTTGGCATTGACCAAGCTACCAAAACAACCTAAAAAATGATCAGAACTGGAGAAATTACACATTGACATTGGGTGAAATCATGTAACTCTTAAGGACGTGTTGCAGACTTGTTGAATAGATTCATTTTTCTTGTTTTGTTTGTTTTTGATGAAATTGTGCTTTTCTCGTCGAGAAAAGGCGTTTAACGCGATAAAAAGGTTTAGTGCGTTATGAATACGGGCTAGCTTACCAAAAGTACAAATGTGAACTAAATAAGGCCGGGAGTCGTTTTTATTGCTTAAAACACGATTTCTCGACCAGAATATGCTTTTTCAAAAAAGCCATGTTCCCATGGCGAGAGACTCGTTTTCTGTGAGAAAATGCATTAAAAGGAGGGATTTCATCAGAAACACTATAAATACATATTGTACTTGTCTGAAAACGCACAGAACCTTGAAATAGAAGGTTTCTCACCAAAAAACACATTGGTGAAACCCCTATCTTAAGGCTCTGAGTGTTTGCACACATGTACAAACAGGCATGTTTAAACTATAACGTTTTTAGTGAAATCATGTTTCTCTCGAGGAGAAAACGCGTTTAAAGCCATAAAAAGATCTCACTGTGTTTTGGCATTGACCAAGCTACCAACCACCTAAAAAATGATCAGAACTGGAGAAATTACACATTGACATTGGGTGAAATCATGTAACTCTTAAGGACGTGTTGCAGACTTGTTGAATAGATTCATTTTTCTTGTTTTGTTTGTTTTTGATGAAATTGTGCTTTTCTCGTCGAGAAAAGGCGTTTAACGCGATAAAAAGGTTTAGTGCGTTATGAATACGGGCTAGCTTACCAAAAGTACAAATGTGAACCAAATAAGGCCGGGAGTCGTTTTTATTGCTTAAAACACGATTTCTCGACCAGAAAATGCTTTTTCAAAAAAGCCATGTTCCCATGGCGAGAGACTCGTTTTCTGTGAGAAAGTGCATTAAAAGGAGGGATTTCATCAGAAACACTATAAATACATATTGTACTTGTCTGAAAAAAGACAGAACCTTGAAATAGAAGGTTTCTCACCAAAAAACACATTGGTGAAACCCCTATCTTAAGGCTCTGAGTGTTTGCACACATGTACAAACAGGCATGTTTAAACTAGAACGTTTTTAGTGAAATCATGTTTCTCTCGAGGAGAAAACGCGTTTAAAGCCATAAAAAGATCTCACTGTTTTTTGGCATTGACCAAGCTACCAAAACAACCTAAAAAATGATCAGAACTGGAGAAATTACACATTGACATTGGGTGAAATCATGTAACTCTTAAGGACGTGTTGCAGACTTGTTGAATAGATTCATTTTTCTTGTTTTGTTTGTTTTTGATGAAATTGTGCTTTTCTCGTCGAGAAAAGGCGTTTAACGCGATAAAAAGGTTTAGTGCGTTATGAATACGGGCTAGCTTACCAAAAGTACAAATGTGAACTAAATAAGGCCGGGAGTCGTTTTTATTGCTTAAAACACGATTTCTCGACCAGAATATGCTTTTTCAAAAAAGCCATGTTCCCATGGCGAGAGACTCGTTTTCTGTGAGAAAATGCATTAAAAGGAGGGATTTCATCATAAAACACTATAAATACATATTGTACTTGTCTGAAAACGCACAGAACCTTGAAATAGAAGGTTTCTCACCAAAAACACATTGGTGAAACCCCTATCTTAAGGCTCTGAGTGTTTGCACACATGTACAAACAGGCATGTATAAACTATAACGTTTTTAGTGAAATCATGTTTCTCTCGAGGAGAAAACGCGTTTAAAGCCATAAAAAGATCTCACTGTGTTTTGGCATTGACCAAGCTACCAACAACCTAAAAAATGATCAGAACTGGAGAAATTACACATTGACATTGGGTGAAATCATGTAACTCTTAAAAGGACGTGTTGCAGACTTGTTGAATAGATTCATTTTTCTTGTTTTGTTTGTTTTTGATGAAATTGTGCTTTTCTCGTCGAGAAAAGGCGTTTAACGCGATAAAAAGGTTTAGTGCGTTATGAATACGGGCTAGCTTACCAAAAGTACAAATGTGAACTAAATAAGGCCGGGAGTCGTTTTTATTGCTTAAAACACGATTTCTCGACCAGAATATGCTTTTTCAAAAAAGACATGTTCCCATGGCGAGAGACTCGTTTTCTGTGAGAAAATGCATTAAAAGGAGGGATTTCATCAGAAACACTATAAATACATATTGTACTTGTCTGAAAACGCACAGAACCTTGAAATAGAAGGTTTCTCACCAAGAAACACATTGGTGAAACCCCTATCTTAAGGCTCTGAGTGTTTGCACACATGTACAAACAGGCATGTTTAAACTATAACGTTTTTAGTGAAATCATGTTTTTCTCGAGGAGAAAACGCGTTTAAAGCCATAAAAAGATCTCACTGTGTTTTGGCATTGACCAAGCTACCAACCACCTAAAAAATGATCAGAACTGGAGAAATTACACATTGACATTGGGTGAAATCATGTAACTCTTAAGGACGTGTTGCAGACTTGTTGAATAGATTCATTTTTCTTGTTTTGTTTGTTTTTGATGAAATTGTGCTTTTCTCGTCGAGAAAAGGCGTTTAACGCGATAAAAAGGTTTAGTGCGTTATGAATACGGGCTAGCTTACCGAAAGTACAAATGTGAACCAAATAAGGCCGGGAGTCGTTTTTATTGCTTAAAACACGATTTCTCGACCAGAAAATGCTTTTTCAAAAAAGCCATGTTCCCATGTCGAGAGACTCGTTTTCTGTGAGAAAATGCATTAAAAGGAGGGATTTCATCAGAAACACTATAAATACATATTGTACTTGTCTTAAAACGCACAGAACCTTGAAATAGAAGGTTTCTCACCAAAAAACACATTGGTGAAACCCCTATCTTAAGGCTCTGAGTGTTTGCACACATGTACAAACAGGCATGTTTAAACTATAACGTTTTTAGTGAAATCATGTTTCTCTCGAGGAGAAAACGCGTTTAAAGCCATAAAAAGATCTCACTGTGTTTTGGCATTGACCAAGCTACCAAAACAACCTAAAAAATGATCAGAACTGGAGAAATTACACATTGACATTGGGTGAAATCATGTAACTCTTAAGGACGTGTTGCAGACTTGTTGAATAGATTCATTTTTCTTGTTTTGTTTGTTTTTGATGAAATTGTGCTTTTCTCGTCGAGAAAAGGCGTTTAACGCGATAAAAAGGTTTAGTGCGTTATGAATACGGGCTAGCTTACCAAAAGTACAAATGTGAACTAAATAAGGCCGGGAGTCGTTTTTATTGCTTAAAACACGATTTCTCGACCAGAATATGCTTTTTCAAAAAAGCCATGTTCCCATGGCGAGAGACTCGTTTTCTGTGAGAAAATGCATTAAAAGGAGGGATTTCATCAGAAACACTATAAATACATATTGTACTTGTCTGAAAACGCACAGAACCTTGAAATAGAAGGTTTCTCACCAAAAAACACATTGGTGAAACCCCTATCTTAAGGCTCTGAGTGTTTGCACACATGTACAAACAGGCATGTTTAAACTATAACGTTTTTAGTGAAATCATGTTTCTCTCGAGGAGAAAACGCGTTTAAAGCCATAAAAAGATCTCACTGTGTTTTGGCATTGACCAAGCTACCAACCACCTAAAAAATGATCAGAACTGGAGAAATTACACATTGACATTGGGTGAAATCATGTAACTCTTAAGGACGTGTTGCAGACTTGTTGAATAGATTCATTTTTCTTGTTTTGTTTGTTTTTGATGAAATTGTGCTTTTCTCGTCGAGAAAAGGCGTTTAACGCGATAAAAAGGTTTAGTGCGTTATGAATACGGGCTAGCTTACCAAAAGTACAAATGTGAACCAAATAAGGCCGGGAGTCGTTTTTATTGCTTAAAACACGATTTCTCGACCAGAAAATGCTTTTTCAAAAAAGCCATGTTCCCATGGCGAGAGACTCGTTTTCTGTGAGAAAATGCATTAAAAGGAGGGATTTCATCAGAAACACTATAAATACATATTGTACTTGTCTGAAAACGCACAGAACCTTGAAATAGAAGGTTTCTCACCAAAAAACACATTGGTGAAACCCCTATCTTAAGGCTCTGAGTGTTTGCACACATGTACAAACAGGCATGTTTAAACTATAACGTTTTTAGTGAAATCATGTTTCTCTCGAGGAGAAAACGCGTTTAAAGCCATAAAAAGATCTCACTGTGTTTTGGCATTGACCAAGCTACCAAAACAACCTAAAAAATGATCAGAACTGGAGAAATTACACATTGACATTGGGTGAAATCATGTAACTCTTAAGGACGTGTTGCAGACTTGTTGAATAGATTCATTTTTCTTGTTTTGTTTGTTTTTGATGAAATTGTGCTTTTCTCGTCGAGAAAAGGCGTTTAACGCGATAAAAAGGTTTAGTGCGTTATGAATACGGGCTAGCTTACCAAAAGTACAAATGTGAACTAAATAAGGCCGGGAGTCGTTTTTATTGCTTAAAACACGATTTCTCGACCAGAATATGCTTTTTCAAAAAAGCCATGTTCCCATGGCGAGAGACTCGTTTTCTGTGAGAAAATGCATTAAAAGGAGGGATTTCATCAGAAACACTATAAATACATATTGTACTTGTCTGAAAACGCACAGAACCTTGAAATAGAAGGTTTCTCACCAAAAACACATTGGTGAAACCCCTATCTTAAGGCTCTGAGTGTTTGCACACATGTACAAACAGGCATGTATAAACTATAACGTTTTTAGTGAAATCATGTTTCTCTCGAGGAGAAAACGCGTTTAAAGCCATAAAAAGATCTCACTGTGTTTTGGCATTGACCAAGCTACCAACAACCTAAAAAATGATCAGAACTGGAGAAATTACACATTGACATTGGGTGAAATCATGTAACTCTTAAAAGGACGTGTTGCAGACTTGTTGAATAGATTCATTTTTCTTGTTTTGTTTGTTTTTGATGAAATTGTGCTTTTCTCGTCGAGAAAAGGCGTTTAACGCGATAAAAAGGTTTAGTGCGTTATGAATACGGGCTAGCTTACCAAAAGTACAAATGTGAACTAAATAAGGCCGGGAGTCGTTTTTATTGCTTAAAACACGATTTCTCGACCAGAATATGCTTTTTCAAAAAAGCCATGTTCCCATGGCGAGAGACTCGTTTTCTGTGAGAAAATGCATTAAAAGGAGGGATTTCATCAGAAACACTATAAATACATATTATACTTGTCTGAAAACGCACAGAACCTTGAAATAGAAGGTTTCTCACCAAAAAACACATTGGCGAAACCCCTATCTTAAGGCTCTGAGTGTTTGCACACATGTACAAACAGGCATGTTTAAACTATAACGTTTTTAGTGAAATCATGTTTCTCTCGAGGAGAAAACGCGTTTAAAGCCATAAAAAGATCTCACTGTGTTTTGGCATTGACCAAGCTACCAACAACCTAAAAAATGATCAGAACTGGAGAAATTACACATTGACATTGGGTGAAATCATGTAACTCTTAAGGACGTGTTGCAGACTTGTTGAATAGATTCATTTTTCTTGTTTTGTTTGTTTTTGATGAAATTGTGCTTTTCTCGTCGAGAAAAGGCGTTTAACGCGATAAAAAGGTTTAGTGCGTTATGAATAGGGGCTAGCTTACCAAAAGTACAAATGTGAACTAAATAAGGCCGGGAGTCGTTTTTATTGCTTAAAACACGATTTCTCGACCAGAATATGCTTTTTCAAAAAAACCATGTTCCCATGGCGAGAGACTCGTTTTCTGTGAGAAA
The DNA here is from genome assembly GCF_029633865.1 of Lampris incognitus. Lineage (NCBI taxonomy): Eukaryota > Metazoa > Chordata > Actinopteri > Lampriformes > Lampridae > Lampris > Lampris incognitus. The sequence goes on from NW_026611424.1 coordinate 17,533, forward strand.
ATGCATTAAAAGGAGGGATTTCATCAGAAACACTATAAATACATATTATACTTGTCTGAAAACGCACAGAACCTTGAAATAGAAGGTTTCTCACCAAAAAACACATTGGTGAAACCCCTATCTTAAGGCTCTGAGTGTTTGCACACATGTACAAACAGGCATGTTTAAACTATAACGTTTTTAGTGAAATCATGTTTCTCTCGAGGAGAAAACGCGTTTAAAGCCATAAAAAGATCTCACTGTGTTTTGGCATTGACCAAGCTACCAACAACCTAAAAAATGATCAGAACTGGAGAAATTACACATTGACATTGGGTGAAATCATGTAACTCTTAAGGACGTGTTGCAGACTTGTTGAATAGATTCATTTTTCTTGTTTTGTTTGTTTTTGATGAAATTGTGCTTTTCTCGTCGAGAAAAGGCGTTTAACGCGATAAAAAGGTTTAGTGCGTTATGAATACGGGCTAGCTTACCAAAAGTACAAATGTGAACTAAATAAGGCCGGGAGTCGTTTTTATTGCTTAAAACACGATTTCTCGACCAGAATATGCTTTTTCAAAAAAGCCATGTTCCCATGGCGAGAGACTCGTTTTCTGTGAGAAAATGCATTAAAAGGAGGGATTTCATCAGAAACACTATAAATACATATTGTACTTGTCTGAAAACGCACAGAACCTTGAAATAGAAGGTTTCTCACCAAAAAACACATTGGTGAAACCCCTATCTTAAGGCTCTGAGTGTTTGCACACATGTACAAACAGGCATGTTTAAACTATAACGTTTTTAGTGAAATCATGTTTCTCTCGAGGAGAAAACGCGTTTAAAGCCATAAAAAGATCTCACTGTGTTTTGGCATTGACCAAGCTACCAACCACCTAAAAAATGATCAGAACTGGAGAAATTACACATTGACATTGGGTGAAATCATGTAACTCTTAAGGACGTGTTGCAGACTTGTTGAATAGATTCATTTTTCTTGTTTTGTTTGTTTTTGATGAAATTGTGCTTTTCTCGTCGAGAAAAGGCGTTTAACGCGATAAAAAGGTTTAGTGCGTTATGAATACGGGCTAGCTTACCAAAAGTACAAATGTGAACCAAATAAGGCCGGGAGTCGTTTTTATTGCTTAAAACACGATTTCTCGACCAGAATATGCTTTTTCAAAAAAGCCATGTTCCCATGGCGAGAGACTCGTTTTCTGTGAGAAAATGCATTAAAAGGAGGGATTTCATCAGAAACACTATAAATACATATTGTACTTGTCTGAAAACGCACAGAACCTTGAAATAGAAGGTTTCTCACCAAAAAACACATTGGTGAAACCCCTATCTTAAGGCTCTGAGTGTTTGCACACATGTACAAACAGGCATGTTTAAACTAGAACGTTTTTAGTGAAATCATGTTTCTCTCGAGGAGAAAACGCGTTTAAAGCCATAAAAAGATCTCACTGTGTTTTGGCATTGACCAAGCTACCAAAACAACCTAAAAAAGGATCAGAACTGGAGAAATTACACATTGACATTGGGTGAAATCATGTAACTCTTAAGGACGTGTTGCAGACTTGTTGAATAGATTCATTTTTCTTGTTTTGTTTGTTTTTGATGAAATTGTGCTTTTCTCGTCGAGAAAAGGCGTTTAACGCGATAAAAAGGTTTAGTGCGTTATGAATACGGGCTAGCTTACCAAAAGTACAAATGTGAACTAAATAAGGCCGGGAGTCGTTTTTATTGCTTAAAACACGATTTCTCGACCAGAATATGCTTTTTCAAAAAAGCCATGTTCCCATGGCGAGAGACTCGTTTTCTGTGAGAAAATGCATTAAAAGGAGGGATTTCATCAGAAACACTATAAATACATATTGTACTTGTCTGAAAACGCACAGAACCTTGAAATAGAAGGTTTCTCACCAAAAACACATTGGTGAAACCCCTATCTTAAGGCTCTGAGTGTTTGCACACATGTACAAACAGGCATGTATAAACTATAACGTTTTTAGTGAAATCATGTTTCTCTCGAGGAGAAAACGCGTTTAAAGCCATAAAAAGATCTCACTGTGTTTTGGCATTGACCAAGCTACCAACAACCTAAAAAATGATCAGAACTGGAGAAATTACACATTGACATTGGGTGAAATCATGTAACTCTTAAAAGGACGTGTTGCAGACTTGTTGAATAGATTCATTTTTCTTGTTTTGTTTGTTTTTGATGAAATTGTGCTTTTCTCGTCGAGAAAAGGCGTTTAACGCGATAAAAAGGTTTAGTGCGTTATGAATACGGGCTAGCTTACCAAAAGTACAAATGTGAACTAAATAAGGCCGGGAGTCGTTTTTATTGCTTAAAACACGATTTCTCGACCAGAATATGCTTTTTCAAAAAAGCCATGTTCCCATGGCGAGAGACTCGTTTTCTGTGAGAAAATGCATTAAAAGGAGGGATTTCATCAGAAACACTATAAATACATATTATACTTGTCTGAAAACGCACAGAACCTTGAAATAGAAGGTTTCTCACCAAAAAACACATTGGCGAAACCCCTATCTTAAGGCTCTGAGTGTTTGCACACATGTACAAACAGGCATGTTTAAACTATAACGTTTTTAGTGAAATCATGTTTCTCTCGAGGAGAAAACGCGTTTAAAGCCATAAAAAGATCTCACTGTGTTTTGGCATTGACCAAGCTACCAACAACCTAAAAAATGATCAGAACTGGAGAAATTACACATTGACATTGGGTGAAATCATGTAACTCTTAAGGACGTGTTGCAGACTTGTTGAATAGATTCATTTTTCTTGTTTTGTTTGTTTTTGATGAAATTGTGCTTTTCTCGTCGAGAAAAGGCGTTTAACGCGATAAAAAGGTTTAGTGCGTTATGAATAGGGGCTAGCTTACCAAAAGTACAAATGTGAACTAAATAAGGCCGGGAGTCGTTTTTATTGCTTAAAACACGATTTCTCGACCAGAATATGCTTTTTCAAAAAAACCATGTTCCCATGGCGAGAGACTCGTTTTCTGTGAGAAAATGCATTAAAAGGAGGGATTTCATCAGAAACACTATAAATACATATTATACTTGTCTGAAAACGCACAGAACCTTGAAATAGAAGGTTTCTCACCAAAAAACACATTGGTGAAACCCCTATCTTAAGGCTCTGAGTGTTTGCACACATGTACAAACAGGCATGTTTAAACTATAACGTTTTTAGTGAAATCATGTTTCTCTCGAGGAGAAAACGCGTTTAAAGCCATAAAAAGATCTCACTGTGTTTTGGCATTGACCAAGCTACCAACAACCTAAAAAATGATCAGAACTGGAGAAATTACACATTGACATTGGGTGAAATCATGTAACTCTTAAGGACGTGTTGCAGACTTGTTGAATAGATTCATTTTTCTTGTTTTGTTTGTTTTTGATGAAATTGTGCTTTTCTCGTCGAGAAAAGGCGTTTAACGCGATAAAAAGGTTTAGTGCGTTATGAATACGGGCTAGCTTACCAAAAGTACAAATGTGAACTAAATAAGGCCGGGAGTCGTTTTTATTGCTTAAAACACGATTTCTCGACCAGAATATGCTTTTTCAAAAAAGCCATGTTCCCATGGCGAGAGACTCGTTTTCTGTGAGAAAATGCATTAAAAGGAGGGATTTCATCAGAAACACTATAAATACATATTGTACTTGTCTGAAAACGCACAGAACCTTGAAATAGAAGGTTTCTCACCAAAAAACACATTGGTGAAACCCCTATCTTAAGGCTCTGAGTGTTTGCACACATGTACAAACAGGCATGTTTAAACTATAACGTTTTTAGTGAAATCATGTTTCTCTCGAGGAGAAAACGCGTTTAAAGCCATAAAAAGATCTCACTGTGTTTTGGCATTGACCAAGCTACCAACCACCTAAAAAATGATCAGAACTGGAGAAATTACACATTGACATTGGGTGAAATCATGTAACTCTTAAGGACGTGTTGCAGACTTGTTGAATAGATTCATTTTTCTTGTTTTGTTTGTTTTTGATGAAATTGTGCTTTTCTCGTCGAGAAAAGGCGTTTAACGCGATAAAAAGGTTTAGTGCGTTATGAATACGGGCTAGCTTACCAAAAGTACAAATGTGAACCAAATAAGGCCGGGAGTCGTTTTTATTGCTTAAAACACGATTTCTCGACCAGAATATGCTTTTTCAAAAAAGCCATGTTCCCATGGCGAGAGACTCGTTTTCTGTGAGAAAATGCATTAAAAGGAGGGATTTCATCAGAAACACTATAAATACATATTGTACTTGTCTGAAAACGCACAGAACCTTGAAATAGAAGGTTTCTCACCAAAAAACACATTGGTGAAACCCCTATCTTAAGGCTCTGAGTGTTTGCACACATGTACAAACAGGCATGTTTAAACTAGAACGTTTTTAGTGAAATCATGTTTCTCTCGAGGAGAAAACGCGTTTAAAGCCATAAAAAGATCTCACTGTGTTTTGGCATTGACCAAGCTACCAAAACAACCTAAAAAAGGATCAGAACTGGAGAAATTACACATTGACATTGGGTGAAATCATGTAACTCTTAAGGACGTGTTGCAGACTTGTTGAATAGATTCATTTTTCTTGTTTTGTTTGTTTTTGATGAAATTGTGCTTTTCTCGTCGAGAAAAGGCGTTTAACGCGATAAAAAGGTTTAGTGCGTTATGAATACGGGCTAGCTTACCAAAAGTACAAATGTGAACTAAATAAGGCCGGGAGTCGTTTTTATTGCTTAAAACACGATTTCTCGACCAGAATATGCTTTTTCAAAAAAGCCATGTTCCCATGGCGAGAGACTCGTTTTCTGTGAGAAAATGCATTAAAAGGAGGGATTTCATCAGAAACACTATAAATACATATTGTACTTGTCTGAAAACGCACAGAACCTTGAAATAGAAGGTTTCTCACCAAAAACACATTGGTGAAACCCCTATCTTAAGGCTCTGAGTGTTTGCACACATGTACAAACAGGCATGTATAAACTATAACGTTTTTAGTGAAATCATGTTTCTCTCGAGGAGAAAACGCGTTTAAAGCCATAAAAAGATCTCACTGTGTTTTGGCATTGACCAAGCTACCAACAACCTAAAAAATGATCAGAACTGGAGAAATTACACATTGACATTGGGTGAAATCATGTAACTCTTAAAAGGACGTGTTGCAGACTTGTTGAATAGATTCATTTTTCTTGTTTTGTTTGTTTTTGATGAAATTGTGCTTTTCTCGTCGAGAAAAGGCGTTTAACGCGATAAAAAGGTTTAGTGCGTTATGAATACGGGCTAGCTTACCAAAAGTACAAATGTGAACTAAATAAGGCCGGGAGTCGTTTTTATTGCTTAAAACACGATTTCTCGACCAGAATATGCTTTTTCAAAAAAGCCATGTTCCCATGGCGAGAGACTCGTTTTCTGTGAGAAAATGCATTAAAAGGAGGGATTTCATCAGAAACACTATAAATACATATTATACTTGTCTGAAAACGCACAGAACCTTGAAATAGAAGGTTTCTCACCAAAAAACACATTGGTGAAACCCCTATCTTAAGGCTCTGAGTGTTTGCACACATGTACAAACAGGCATGTTTAAACTATAACGTTTTTAGTGAAATCATGTTTCTCTCGAGGAGAAAACGCGTTTAAAGCCATAAAAAGATCTCACTGTGTTTTGGCATTGACCAAGCTACCAACAACCTAAAAAATGATCAGAACTGGAGAAATTACACATTGACATTGGGTGAAATCATGTAACTCTTAAGGACGTGTTGCAGACTTGTTGAATAGATTCATTTTTCTTGTTTTGTTTGTTTTTGATGAAATTGTGCTTTTCTCGTCGAGAAAAGGCGTTTAACGCGATAAAAAGGTTTAGTGCGTTATGAATAGGGGCTAGCTTACCAAAAGTACAAATGTGAACCAAATAAGGCCGGGAGTCGTTTTTATTGCTTAAAACACGATTTCTCGACCAGAATATGCTTTTTCAAAAAAACCATGTTCCCATGGCGAGAGACTCGTTTTCTGTGAGAAAATGCATTAAAAGGAGGGATTTCATCAGAAACACTATAAATACATATTATACTTGTCTGAAAACGCACAGAACCTTGAAATAGAAGGTTTCTCACCAAAAAACACATTGGTGAAACCCCTATCTTAAGGCTCTGAGTGTTTGCACACATGTACAAACAGGCATGTTTAAACTATAACGTTTTTAGTGAAATCATGTTTCTCTCGAGGAGAAAACGCGTTTAAAGCCATAAAAAGATCTCACTGTGTTTTGGCATTGACCAAGCTACCAACAACCTAAAAAATGATCAGAACTGGAGAAATTACACATTGACATTGGGTGAAATCATGTAACTCTTAAGGACGTGTTGCAGACTTGTTGAATAGATTCATTTTTCTTGTTTTGTTTGTTTTTGATGAAATTGTGCTTTTCTCGTCGAGAAAAGGCGTTTAACGCGATAAAAAGGTTTAGTGCGTTATGAATACGGGCTAGCTTACCAAAAGTACAAATGTGAACTAAATAAGGCCGGGAGTCGTTTTTATTGCTTAAAACACGATTTCTCGACCAGAATATGCTTTTTCAAAAAAGCCATGTTCCCATGGCGAGAGACTCGTTTTCTGTGAGAAAATGCATTAAAAGGAGGGATTTCATCAGAAACACTATAAATACATATTGTACTTGTCTGAAAACGCACAGAACCTTGAAATAGAAGGTTTCTCACCAAAAAACACATTGGTGAAACCCCTATCTTAAGGCTCTGAGTGTTTGCACACATGTACAAACAGGCATGTTTAAACTATAACGTTTTTAGTGAAATCATGTTTCTCTCGAGGAGAAAACGCGTTTAAAGCCATAAAAAGATCTCACTGTGTTTTGGCATTGACCAAGCTACCAACCACCTAAAAAATGATCAGAACTGGAGAAATTACACATTGACATTGGGTGAAATCATGTAACTCTTAAGGACGTGTTGCAGACTTGTTGAATAGATTCATTTTTCTTGTTTTGTTTGTTTTTGATGAAATTGTGCTTTTCTCGTCGAGAAAAGGCGTTTAACGCGATAAAAAGGTTTAGTGCGTTATGAATACGGGCTAGCTTACCAAAAGTACAAATGTGAACCAAATAAGGCCGGGAGTCGTTTTTATTGCTTAAAACACGATTTCTCGACCAGAAAATGCTTTTTCAAAAAAGCCATGTTCCCATGGCGAGAGACTCGTTTTCTGTGAGAAAATGCATTAAAAGGAGGGATTTCATCAGAAACACTATAAATACATATTGTACTTGTCTGAAAACGCACAGAACCTTGAAATAGAAGGTTTCTCACCAAAAAACACATTGGTGAAACCCCTATCTTAAGGCTCTGAGTGTTTGCACACATGTACAAACAGGCATGTTTAAACTATAACGTTTTTAGTGAAATCATGTTTCTCTCGAGGAGAAAACGCGTTTAAAGCCATAAAAAGATCTCACTGTGTTTTGGCATTGACCAAGCTACCAAAACAACCTAAAAAATGATCAGAACTGGAGAAATTACACATTGACATTGGGTGAAATCATGTAACTCTTAAGGACGTGTTGCAGACTTGTTGAATAGATTCATTTTTCTTGTTTTGTTTGTTTTTGATGAAATTGTGCTTTTCTCGTCGAGAAAAGGCGTTTAACGCGATAAAAAGGTTTAGTGCGTTATGAATACGGGCTAGCTTACCAAAAGTACAAATGTGAACCAAATAAGGCCGGGAGTCGTTTTTATTGCTTAAAACACGATTTCTCGACCAGAATATGCTTTTTCAAAAAAGCCATGTTCCCATGGCGAGAGACTCGTTTTCTGTGAGAAAATGCATTAAAAGGAGGGATTTCATCAGAAACACTATAAATACATATTATACTTGTCTGAAAACGCACAGAACCTTGAAATAGAAGGTTTCTCACCAAAAAACACATTGGTGAAACCCCTATCTTAAGGCTCTGAGTGTTTGCACACATGTACAAACAGGCATGTTTAAACTATAACGTTTTTAGTGAAATCATGTTTCTCTCGAGGAGAAAACGCGTTTAAAGCCATAAAAAGATCTCACTGTGTTTTGGCATTGACCAAGCTACCAACCACCTAAAAAATGATCAGAACTGGAGAAATTACACATTGACATTGGGTGAAATCATGTAACTCTTAAGGACGTGTTGCAGACTTGTTGAATAGATTCATTTTTCTTGTTTTGTTTGTTTTTGATGAAATTGTGCTTTTCTCGTCGAGAAAAGGCGTTTAACGCGACAAAAGTTTTAGTTCGTTATGAATACGGGCTAGCTTACCAAAAGTACAAATGTGAACTAAATAAGGCCGGGAGTCGTTTTTATTGCTTAAAACACGATTTCTCGACCAGAATATGCTTTTTCAAAAAAGCCATGTTCCCATGGCGAGAGACTCGTTTTCTGTGAGAAAATGCATTAAAAGGAGGGATTTCATCAGAAACACTATAAATACATATTGTACTTGTCTGAAAACGCACAGAACCTTGAAATAGAAGGTTTCTCACCAAAAAACACATTGGTGAAACCCCTATCTTAAGGCTCTGAGTGTTTGCACACATGTACAAACAGGCATGTTTAAACTATAACGTTTTTAGTGAAATCATGTTTCTCTCGAGGAGAAAACGCGTTTAAAGCCATAAAAAGATCCCACTGTGTTTTGGCTTTGACCAAGCTACCAAAACAACCTAAAAAATGATCAGAACTGGAGAAATTACACATTGACATTGGGTGAAATCATGTAACTCTTAAGGACGTGTTGCAGACTTGTTGAATAGATTCATTTTTCTTGTTTTGTTTGTTTTTGATGAAATTGTGCTTTTCTCGTCGAGAAAAGGCGTTTAACGCGATAAAAAGGTTTAGTGCGTTATGAATACGGGCTAGCTTACCAAAAGTACAAATGTGAACTAAATAAGGCCGGGAGTCGTTTTTATTGCTTAAAACACGATTTCTCGACCAGAATATGCTTTTTCAAAAAAGCCATGTTCCCATGGCGAGAGACTCGTTTTCTGTGAGAAAATGCATTAAAAGGAGGGATTTCATCAGAAACACTATAAATACATATTGTACTTGTCTGAAAACGCACAGAACCTTGAAATAGAAGGTTTCTCACCAAAAAACACATTGGTGAAACCCCTATCTTAAGGCTCTGAGTGTTTGCACACATGTACAAACAGGCATGTTTAAACTATAACGTTTTTAGTGAAATCATGTTTCTCTCGAGGAGAAAACGCGTTTAAAGCCATAAAAAGATCTCACTGTGTTTTGGCATTGACCAAGCTACCAAAACAACCTAAAAAATGATCAGAACTGGAGAAATTACACATTGACATTGGGTGAAATCATGTAACTCTTAAGGACGTGTTGCAGACTTGTTGAATAGATTCATTTTTCTTGTTTTGTTTGTTTTTGATGAAATTGTGCTTTTCTCGTCGAGAAAAGGCGTTTAACGCGATAAAAAGGTTTAGTGCGTTATGAATACGGGCTAGCTTACCAAAAGTACAAATGTGAACTAAATAAGGCCGGGAGTCGTTTTTATTGCTTAAAACACGATTTCTCGACCAGAATATGCTTTTTCAAAAAAGCCATGTTCCCATGGCGAGAGACTCGTTTTCTGTGAGAAAATGCATTAAAAGGAGGGATTTCATCAGAAACACTATAAATACATATTGTACTTGTCTGAAAACGCACAGAACCTTGAAATAGAAGGTTTCTCACCAAAAACACATTGGTGAAACCCCTATCTTAAGGCTCTGAGTGTTTGCACACATGTACAAACAGGCATGTATAAACTATAACGTTTTTAGTGAAATCATGTTTCTCTCGAGGAGAAAACGCGTTTAAAGCCATAAAAAGATCTCACTGTGTTTTGGCATTGACCAAGCTACCAAAACAACCTAAAAAATGATCAGAACTGGAGAAATTACACATTGACATTGGGTGAAATCATGTAACTCTTAAAAGGACGTGTTGCAGACTTGTTGAATAGATTCATTTTTCTTGTTTTGTTTGTTTTTGATGAAATTGTGCTTTTCTCGTCGAGAAAAGGCGTTTAACGCGATAAAAAGGTTTAGTGCGTTATGAATACGGGCTAGCTTACCAAAAGTACAAATGTGAACCAAATAAGGCCGGGAGTCGTTTTTATTGCTTAAAACACGATTTCTCGACCAGAATATGCTTTTTCAAAAAAGCCATGTTCCCATGGCGAGAGACTCGTTTTCTGTGAGAAAATGCATTAAAAGGAGGGATTTCATCAGAAACACTATAAATACATATTATACTTGTCTGAAAACGCACAGAACCTTGAAATAGAAGGTTTCTCACCAAAAAACACATTGGTGAAACCCCTATCTTAAGGCTCTGAGTGTTTGCACACATGTACAAACAGGCATGTTTAAACTATAACGTTTTTAGTGAAATCATGTTTCTCTCGAGGAGAAAACGCGTTTAAAGCCATAAAAAGATCTCACTGTGTTTTGGCATTGACCAAGCTACCAACAACCTAAAAAATGATCAGAACTGGAGAAATTACACATTGACATTGGGTGAAATCATGTAACTCTTAAGGACGTGTTGCAGACTTGTTGAATAGATTCATTTTTCTTGTTTTGTTTGTTTTTGATGAAATTGTGCTTTTCTCGTCGAGAAAAGGCGTTTAACGCGATAAAAAGGTTTAGTGCGTTATGAATACGGGCTAGCTTACCAAAAGTACAAATGTGAACTAAATAAGGCCGGGAGTCGTTTTTATTGCTTAAAACACGATTTCTCGACCAGAATATGCTTTTTCAAAAAAGCCATGTTCCCATGGCGAGAGACTCGTTTTCTGTGAGAAAATGCATTAAAAGGAGGGATTTCATCAGAAACACTATAAATACATATTGTACTTGTCTGAAAACGCACAAAACCTTGAAATAGAAGGTTTCTCACCAAAAAACACATTGGTGAAACCCCTATCTTAAGGCTCTGAGTGTTTGCACACATGTACAAACAGGCATGTTTAAACTATAACGTTTTTAGTGAAATCATGTTTCTCTCGAGGAGAAAACGCGTTTAAAGCCATAAAAAGATCTCACTGTGTTTTGGCATTGACCAAGCTACCAAAACAACCTAAAAAATGATCAGAACTGGAGAAATTACACATTGACATTGGGTGAAATCATGTAACTCTTAAGGACGTGTTGCAGACTTGTTGAATAGATTCATTTTTCTTGTTTTGTTTGTTTTTGATGAAATTGTGCTTTTCTCGTCGAGAAAAGGCGTTTAACGCGATAAAAAGGTTTAGTGCGTTATGAATACGGGCTAGCTTACCAAAAGTACAAATGTGAACTAAATAAGGCCGGGAGTCGTTTTTATTGCTTAAAACACGATTTCTCGACCAGAATATGCTTTTTCAAAAAAGCCATGTTCCCATGGCGAGAGACTCGTTTTCTGTGAGAAAATGCATTAAAAGGAGGGATTTCATCAGAAACACTATAAATACATATTGTACTTGTCTGAAAACGCACAGAACCTTGAAATAGAAGGTTTCTCACCAAAAAACACATTGGTGAAACCCCTATCTTAAGGCTCTGAGTGTTTGCACACATGTACAAACAGGCATGTTTAAACTATAACGTTTTTAGTGAAATCATGTTTCTCTCGAGGAGAAAACGCGTTTAAAGCCATAAAAAGATCTCACTGTGTTTTGGCATTGACCAAGCTACCAACCACCTAAAAAATGATCAGAACTGGAGAAATTACACATTGACATTGGGTGAAATCATGTAACTCTTAAGGACGTGTTGCAGACTTGTTGAATAGATTCATTTTTCTTGTTTTGTTTGTTTTTGATGAAATTGTGCTTTTCTCGTCGAGAAAAGGCGTTTAACGCGATAAAAAGGTTTAGTGCGTTATGAATACGGGCTAGCTTACCAAAAGTACAAATGTGAACCAAATAAGGCCGGGAGTCGTTTTTATTGCTTAAAACACGATTTCTCGACCAGAAAATGCTTTTTCAAAAAAGCCATGTTCCCATGGCGAGAGACTCGTTTTCTGTGAGAAAGTGCATTAAAAGGAGGGATTTCATCAGAAACACTATAAATACATATTGTACTTGTCTGAAAAAAGACAGAACCTTGAAATAGAAGGTTTCTCACCAAAAAACACATTGGTGAAACCCCTATCTTAAGGCTCTGAGTGTTTGCACACATGTACAAACAGGCATGTTTAAACTAGAACGTTTTTAGTGAAATCATGTTTCTCTCGAGGAGAAAACGCGTTTAAAGCCATAAAAAGATCTCACTGTTTTTTGGCATTGACCAAGCTACCAAAACAACCTAAAAAATGATCAGAACTGGAGAAATTACACATTGACATTGGGTGAAATCATGTAACTCTTAAGGACGTGTTGCAGACTTGTTGAATAGATTCATTTTTCTTGTTTTGTTTGTTTTTGATGAAATTGTGCTTTTCTCGTCGAGAAAAGGCGTTTAACGCGATAAAAAGGTTTAGTGCGTTATGAATACGGGCTAGCTTACCAAAAGTACAAATGTGAACTAAATAAGGCCGGGAGTCGTTTTTATTGCTTAAAACACGATTTCTCGACCAGAATATGCTTTTTCAAAAAAGCCATGTTCCCATGGCGAGAGACTCGTTTTCTGTGAGAAAATGCATTAAAAGGAGGGATTTCATCATAAAACACTATAAATACATATTGTACTTGTCTGAAAACGCACAGAACCTTGAAATAGAAGGTTTCTCACCAAAAACACATTGGTGAAACCCCTATCTTAAGGCTCTGAGTGTTTGCACACATGTACAAACAGGCATGTATAAACTATAACGTTTTTAGTGAAATCATGTTTCTCTCGAGGAGAAAACGCGTTTAAAGCCATAAAAAGATCTCACTGTGTTTTGGCATTGACCAAGCTACCAACAACCTAAAAAATGATCAGAACTGGAGAAATTACACATTGACATTGGGTGAAATCATGTAACTCTTAAAAGGACGTGTTGCAGACTTGTTGAATAGATTCATTTTTCTTGTTTTGTTTGTTTTTGATGAAATTGTGCTTTTCTCGTCGAGAAAAGGCGTTTAACGCGATAAAAAGGTTTAGTGCGTTATGAATACGGGCTAGCTTACCAAAAGTACAAATGTGAACTAAATAAGGCCGGGAGTCGTTTTTATTGCTTAAAACACGATTTCTCGACCAGAATATGCTTTTTCAAAAAAGACATGTTCCCATGGCGAGAGACTCGTTTTCTGTGAGAAAATGCATTAAAAGGAGGGATTTCATCAGAAACACTATAAATACATATTGTACTTGTCTGAAAACGCACAGAACCTTGAAATAGAAGGTTTCTCACCAAGAAACACATTGGTGAAACCCCTATCTTAAGGCTCTGAGTGTTTGCACACATGTACAAACAGGCATGTTTAAACTATAACGTTTTTAGTGAAATCATGTTTTTCTCGAGGAGAAAACGCGTTTAAAGCCATAAAAAGATCTCACTGTGTTTTGGCATTGACCAAGCTACCAACCACCTAAAAAATGATCAGAACTGGAGAAATTACACATTGACATTGGGTGAAATCATGTAACTCTTAAGGACGTGTTGCAGAC
>NW_026611425.1:0-31042 GCF_029633865.1 Lampris incognitus
AAGAACAGAAGAGACAGAACAGAGTACAGAAGAACAGAAGAGACAGAACAGAGTACAGAAAGAACAGAAGAGACAGAACAGAGTACAGAAAGAACAGAAGAGACAGAACAGAGTACAGAAAGAACAGAAGAGACAGAACAGAGTACAGAAAGAACAGAAGAGACAGAACAGAGTACAGTAAGAACAGAAGAGACAGAACAGAGTACAGTAAGAACAGAAGAGAGAGAACAGAGTACAGAAAGAACAGAAGAGAAAGAACAGAGTACAGTAAGAACAGAAGAGACAGAACAGAGAACAGTAAGAACAGAAGAGACAGAACAGAGTACAGAAAGAACAGAAGAGAGAGAACAGAGTACAGTAAGAACAGAAGAGACAGAACAGAGTAGAGAAAGAACAGAAGAGACAGAACAGAGTACAGTAAGAACAGAAGAGACAGAACAGAGTACAGTAAGAACAGAAGAGAGAACAGAGTACAGAAAGAACAGAAGAGACAGAACAGAGTACAGTAAGAACAGAAGAGACAGAACAGAGTACAGAAAGAACAGAGGAGACAGAACAGAGTACAGAAAGAACAGAAGAGACAGAACAGAGTACAGAAAGAACAGAAGAGACAGAACAGAGTACAGAAAGAACAGAGGAGACAGAACAGAGTACAGTAAGAACAGAAGAGACAGAACAGAGTAGAGACAGAACAGAAGAGACAGAACAGAGTACAGAAAGAACAGAAGAGACAGAACAGAGTACAGTAAGAACAGAAGAGAGAGAACAGAGTACAGTAAGAACAGAAGAGACAGAACAGAGTAGAGAAAGAACAGAAGAGACAGAACAGAGTACAGAAAGAACAGAAGAGACAGAACAGAGTACAGTAAGAACAGAAGAGACAGAACAGAGTACAGTAAGAACAGAAGTGACAGAAGAGAGTACAGAAAGAACAGAAGAGACAGAACAGAGAACAGTAAGAACAGAAGAGACAGAACAGAGTACAGAAAGAACACAAGAGAGAGAACAGAGAACAGAAAGAACAGAAGAGAGAGAACAGAGTACAGTAAGAACAGAAGAGACAGAACAGAGTACAGAAAGAACAGAAGAGACAGAACAGAGAACAGTAAGAACAGAAGAGAGAGAACAGAGTACAGTAAGAACAGAAGAGACAGAAGAGAGTACAGAAAGAACAGAAGAGACAGAACAGAGAACAGTAAGAACAGAAGAGACAGAACAGAGTACAGAAAGAACAAGAGAGAGAACAGAGTACAGAAAGAACAGAAGAGAGAGAACAGAGTACAGTAAGAACAGAAGAGACAGAACAGAGTACAGAAAGAACAGAAGAGACAGAACAGAGTACAGTAAGAACAGAAGAGACAGAACAGAGTACAGTAAGAACAGAAGAGACAGAAGAGAGTACAGAAAGAACAGAAGAGACAGAACAGAGAACAGTAAGAACAGAAGAGACAGAACAGAGTACAGAAAGAACACAAGAGAGAGAACAGAGTACAGAAAGAACAGAAGAGAGAGAACAGAGTACAGAAAGAACAGAAGAGAGAGAACAGAGTACAGTAAGAACAGAAGAGACAGAACAGAGTACAGAAAGAACAGAAGAGACAGAACAGAGAACAGTAAGAACAGAAGAGAGAGAACAGAGTACAGTAAGAACAGAAGAGACAGAACAGAGTACAGTAAGAACAGAAGAGACAGAAAAGAGTACAGTAAAGAACAGAAGAGACAGAACAGAGTACAGTAAGAACAGAAGAGACAGAACAGAGTACAGAAAGAACAGAAGAGAGAGAACAGAGTACAGAAAGAACAGAAGAGAGAGAACAGAGTACAGAAAGAACAGAAGAGAGAGAACAGAGTACAGAAAGAACAGAAGAGAGAGAACAGAGTACAGTAAGAACAGAAGAGACAGAACAGAGTACAGTAAGAACAGAAGAGACAGAACAGAGTACAGAAAGAACAGAAGAGACAGAACAGAGTACAGAAAGAACAGAAGAGACAGAACAGAGTACAGTAAGAACAGAAGAGACAGAACAGAGTACAGAAAGAACAGAAGAGACAGAACAGAGTACAGTAAGAACAGAAGAGACAGAACAGAGTACAGAAAGAACAGAAGAGACAGAACAGAGTACAGAAAGAACAGAAGAGAGAGAACAGAGTACAGTAAGAACAGAAGAGACGAGAACAGAGTACAGTAAGAACAGAAGAGACAGAAGAGAGTACAGAAAGAACAGAAGAGAGAGAACAGAGAACAGTAAGAACCAGAAGAGACAGAACAGAGTACAGAAAGAACAGAAGAGACAGAAAAGAGTACAGAAAGAACAGAAGAGACAGAACAGAGTACAGAAAGAACAGAAGAGACAGAACAGAGTACAGAAAGAACAGAAGAGACAGAACAGAGTACAGTAAGAACAGAAGAGACAGA
This sequence comes from Lampris incognitus, assembly GCF_029633865.1. Classification (NCBI taxonomy): domain Eukaryota; kingdom Metazoa; phylum Chordata; class Actinopteri; order Lampriformes; family Lampridae; genus Lampris; species Lampris incognitus. The sequence goes on from NW_026611425.1 coordinate 2,417, forward strand.
ACAGAGTACAGAAAGAACAGAAGAGACAGAACAGAGTACAGAAAGAACAGAAGAGACAGAACAGAGTACAGAAAGAACAGAAGAGACAGAACAGACGTACAGTAAGAACAGAAGAGACAGAACAGAGTACAGTAAGAACAGAAGAGAGAGAACAGAGTACAGAAAGAACAGAAGAGAAAGAACAGAGTACAGAAAGAACAGAAGAGACAGAACAGAGAACAGTAAGAACAGAAGAGACAGAACAGAGTACAGAAAGAACAGAAGAGAGAGAACAGAGTACAGTAAGAACAGAAGAGACAGAACAGAGTAGAGAAAGAACAGAAGAGACAGAACAGAGTACAGTAAGAACAGAAGAGACAGAACAGAGTACAGTAAGAACAGAAGAGAGAGAACCGAGTACAGAAAGAACAGAAGAGACAGAACAGAGTACAGTAAGAACAGAAGAGACAGAACAGAGTAGAGAAAGAACAGAAGAGACAGAACAGAGAACAGTAAGAACAGAAGAGAGAGAACAGAGTACAGAAAGAACAGAAGAGACAGAACAGAGTACAGTAAGAACAGAAGAGACAGAACAGAGTACAGAAAGAACAGAAGAGACAGAACAGAGTACAGAAAGAACAGAGGAGACAGAACAGAGAACAGAAAGAACAGAAGAGACAGAACAGAGTACAGAAAGAACAGAGGAGACAGAACAGAGTACAGAAAGAACAGAGGAGACAGAACAGAGTACAGTAAGAACAGAAGAGACAGAACAGAGTAGAGAAAGAACAGAAGAGACAGAACAGAGTACAGAAAGAACAGAAGAGACAGAACAGAGTACAGTAAGAACAGAAGAGAGAGAACAGAGTACAGTAAGAACAGAAGAGACAGAACAGAGTACAGAAAGAACAGAAGAGACAGAACAGAGTACAGTAAGAACAGAAGAGACAGAACAGAGTACAGTAAGAACAGAAGAGAGTACAGAAAGAACAGAAGAGACAGAACAGAGTACAGTAAGAACAGAAGAGACAGAACAGGGTACAGTAAGAACAGAAGAGAGTACAGAAAGAACAGAAGAGACAGAACAGAGTACAGTAAGAACAGAAGAGACAGAACAGAGTACAGTAAGAACAGAAGAGACAGAACAGAGTACAGTAAGAAAAGAAGAGACAGAACAGAGTACAGTAAGAACAGAAGAGACAGAACAGAGAACAGAATGAACAGAAGAGACAGAACAGAGTACAGTAAGAACAGAACAGAGTACAGAAAGAACAGAAGAGACAGAACAGAGTACAGTAAGAACAGAAGAGACAGAACAGAGAACAGTAAGAACAGAAGAGACAGAACAGAGAACAGTAAGAACAGAAGAGACAGAACAGAGAACAGTAAGAACAGAAGAGACAGAACAGAGTACAGAAAGAACAGAAGAGACAGAACAGAGTACAGAAAGAACAGAAGAGACAGAAAGAGAGCAGTAAGAACAGAAGAGAGAGAACAGAGTACAGAAAGAACAGAAGAGACAGAACAGAGTACAGAAAGAACAGAAGAGACAGAACAGAGTACAGAAAGAACAGAAGAGACAGAACAGAGAACAGTAAGAACAGAAGAGACAGAACAGAGTACAGTAAAAACAGAAGAGACAGAACAGAGTACAGTAAGAACAGAAGAGACAGAACAGAGTACAGAAAGAACAGAAGAGAGAGAACAGAGTACAGTAAGAACAGAAGAGACAGAACAGAGTACAGTTAGAACAGAAGAGACAGAAGAGAGTACAGAAAGAACAGAAGAGAGAGAACAGAGAACAGTAAGAACCGAAGAGACAGAACAGAGTACAGAAAGAACAGAAGAGACAGAAAAGAGTACAGAAAGAACAGAAGAGACAGAACAGAGTACAGAAAGAACAGAAGAGACAGAACAGAGTACAGTAAGAACAGAAGAGACAGAACAGAGTACAGTAAGAACAGAAGAGACAGAACAGAGTACAGAAAGAACAGAAGAGACAGAACAGAGTACAGAAAGAACAGAAGAGACAGAACAGAGTACAGAAAGAACAGAAGAGACAGAACAGAGTACAGAAAGAACAGAAGAGACAGAACAGAGTACAGAAAGAACAGAAGAGACAGAACAGAGTACAGAAAGAACAGAAGAGACAGAACAGAGTACAGAAAGAACAGAAGAGACAGAACAGAGTACAGAAAGAACAGAAGAGACAGAACAGAGTACAGAAAGAACAGAAGAGACAGAACAGAGTACAGTAAGAACAGAAGAGACAGAACAGAGTACAGTAAGAACAGAAGAGAGAGAACAGAGTACAGAAAGAACAGAAGAGAAAGAACAGAGTACAGTAAGAACAGAAGAGACAGAACAGAGAACAGTAAGAACAGAAGAGACAGAACAGAGTACAGAAAGAACAGAAGAGAGAGAACAGAGTACAGTAAGAACAGAAGAGACAGAACAGAGTAGAGAAAGAACAGAAGAGACAGAACAGAGTACAGTAAGAACAGAAGAGACAGAACAGAGTACAGTAAGAACAGAAGAGAGAGAACAGAGTACAGAAAGAACAGAAGAGACAGAACAGAGTACAGTAAGAACAGAAGAGACAGAACAGAGTAGAGAAAGAACAGAAGAGACAGAACAGAGAACAGTAAGAACAGAAGAGAGAGAACAGAGTACAGAAAGAACAGAAGAGACAGAACAGAGTACAGTAAGAACAGAAGAGACAGAACAGAGTACAGAAAGAACAGAGGAGACAGAACAGAGAACAGAAAGAACAGAAGAGACAGAACAGAGTACAGAAAGAACAGAGGAGACAGAACAGAGTACAGAAAGAACAGAGGAGACAGAACAGAGTACAGAAAGAACAGAAGAGACAGAACAGAGTACAGTAAGAACAGAAGAGACAGAACAGAGTAGAGAAAGAACAGAAGAGACAGAACAGAGTACAGAAAGAACAGAAGAGACAGAACAGAGTACAGTAAGAACAGAAGAGAGAGAACAGAGTACAGTAAGAACAGAAGAGACAGAACAGAGTACAGAAAGAACAGAAGAGACAGAACAGAGAACAGTAAGAACAGAAGAGACAGAACAGAGTACAGAAAGAACAGAAGAGACAGAACAGAGTACAGAAAGAACAGAAGAGAGAGAACAGAGTACAGAAAGAACAGAAGAGAGAGAACAGAGTACAGAAAGAACAGAAGAGACAGAACAGAGTACAGAAAGAACAGAAGAGAGAGAACAGAAGAGACAGAACAGAGTAGAGAAAGAACAGAAGAGACAGAACAGAGAACAGAAAGAACAGAGGAGAGAGAACAGAGTACAGAAAGAACAGAAGAGACAGAACAGAGTACAGTAAGAACAGAGGAGAGAGAACAGAGAACAGAAAGAACAGAGGAGAGAGAACAGAATACAGAAAGAACAGAAGAGACAGAACAGAGTACAGAAAGAACAGAAGAGACAGAACAGAGTACAGAAAGAACAGAAGAGACAGAACAGAGTACAGTAAGAACAGAAGAGACAGAACAGAGTACAGAAAGAACAGAAGAGACAGAACAGAGAACAGAAAGAACAGAGGAGAGAGAACAGAGTACAGAAAGAACAGAAGAGACAGAACAGAGTACAGAAAGAACAGAAGAGACAGAACAGAGAACAGAAAGAACAGAAGAGACAGAACAGAGAACAGAAAGAACAGAAGAGACAGAACAGAGAACAGAAAGAACAGAAGAGACAGAACAGAGAACAGAAAGAACAGAAGAGACAGAACAGAGTACAGAACGAACAGAGGAGACAGAACAGAGAACAGAAAGAACAGAAGAGAGAGAACAGAGAACAGAAAGAACAGAAGAGAGAGAACAGAGTACAGAAAGAACAGAAGAGACAGAACAGAGTACAGAAAGAAAAGAAGAGACAGAACAGAGTACAGAAAGAACAGAAGAGAGAGAACAGAGAACAGTAAGAACAGAAGAGAGAGAACAGAGTACAGAAAGAACAGAAGAGACAGAACAGAGTACAGAAAGAACAGAAGAGAGAGAACAGAGAACAGTAAGAACCGAAGAGACAGAACAGAGTACAGAAAGAACAGAAGAGACAGAAAAGAGTACAGAAAGAACAGAAGAGACAGAACAGAGTACAGAAAGAACAGAAGAGACAGAACAGAGTACAGTAAGAACAGAAGAGACAGAACAGAGTACAGTAAGAACAGAAGAGACAGAACAGAGTACAGAAAGAACAGAAGAGACAGAACAGAGTACAGAAAGAACAGAAGAGACAGAACAGAGTACAGAAAGAACAGAAGAGACAGAACAGAGTACAGAAAGAACAGAAGAGACAGAACAGAGTACAGAAAGAACAGAAGAGACAGAACAGAGTACAGAAAGAACAGAAGAGACAGAACAGAGTACAGAAAGAACAGAAGAGACAGAACAGAGTACAGAAAGAACAGAAGAGACAGAACAGAGTACAGAAAGAACAGAAGAGACAGAACAGAGTACAGTAAGAACAGAAGAGACAGAACAGAGTACAGAAAGAACAGAAGAGACAGAACAGAGTACAGAAAGAACAGAAGAGACAGAACAGAGAACAGAAAGAACAGAAGAGACAGAACAGAGTACAGAAAGAACAGAAGAGACAGAACAGAGTACAGAAAGAACAGAAGAGACAGAACAGAGTACAGAAAGAACAGAAGAGACAGAACAGAGTACAGAAAGAACAGAAGAGAGAGAACAGAGAACAGTAAGAACAGAAGAGACAGAACAGAGTACAGAAAGAACAGAAGAGAGAGAACAGAGTACAGAAAGAACAGAAGAGACAGAACAGAGTACAGAAAGAACAGAAGAGACAGAACAGAGTACAGAAAGAACACAAGAGACAGAACAGAGTACAGAAAGAACAGAAGAGACAGAACAGAGTACAGAAGGAACAGAAGAGACAGAACAGAGTACAGAAAGAACACAAGAGAGAGAACAGAGTACAGAAAGAACAGAAGAGAGAGAACAGAGTACAGAAAGAACAGAAGAGAGAGAACAGAGTACAGAAAGAACAGAAGAGAGAGAACAGAGTACAGAAAGAACAGAAGAGACAGAACAGAGTACAGTAAGAACAGAAGAGACAGAACAGAGTACAGTAAGAACAGAAGAGACAGAACAGAGTACAGAAAGAACAGAAGAGACAGAACAGAGTACAGAAAGAACAGAAGAGACAGAACAGAGTACAGTAAGAACAGAAGAGACAGAACAGAGTACAGAAAGAACAGAAGAGACAGAACAGAGTACAGAAAGAACAGAAGAGACAGAAAAGAGTACAGAAAGAACAGAAGAGACAGAACAGAGTACAGAAAGAACAGAAGAGACAGAACAGAGTACAGTAAGAACAGAAGAGACAGAACAGAGTACAGTAAGAACAGAAGAGACAGAACAGAGTACAGAAAGAACAGAAGAGACAGAACAGAGTACAGAAAGAACAGAAGAGACAGAACAGAGTACAGAAAGAACAGAAGAGACAGAACAGAGTACAGAAAGAACAGAAGAGACAGAACAGAGTACAGAAAGAACAGAAGAGACAGAACAGAGTACAGAAAGAACAGAAGAGACAGAACAGAGTACAGAAAGAACAGAAGAGACAGAACAGAGTACAGTAAGAACAGAAGAGACAGAACAGAGTACAGAAAGAACAGAAGAGACAGAACAGAGTACAGAAAGAACAGAAGAGACAGAACAGAGAACAGTAAGAACAGAAGAGAGAGAACAGAGTACAGTAAGAACAGAAGAGACAGAAGAGAGTACAGAAAGAACAGAAGAGACAGAACAGAGAACAGTAAGAACAGAAGAGACAGAACAGAGTACAGAAAGAACACAAGAGAGAGAACAGAGTACAGAAAGAACAGAAGAGAGAGAACAGAGTACAGTAAGAACAGAAGAGACAGAACAGAGTACAGAAAGAACAGAAGAGACAGAACAGAGTACAGTAAGAACAGAAGAGACAGAACAGAGTACAGTAAGAACAGAAGAGACAGAAGAGAGTACAGAAAGAACAGAAGAGACAGAACAGAGAACAGTAAGAACAGAAGAGACAGAACAGAGTACAGAAAGAACACAAGAGAGAGAACAGAGTACAGAAAGAACAGAAGAGAGAGAACAGAGTACAGAAAGAACAGAAGAGAGAGAACAGAGTACAGTAAGAACAGAAGAGACAGAACAGAGTACAGAAAGAACAGAAGAGACAGAACAGAGAACAGTAAGAACAGAAGAGAGAGAACAGAGTACAGTAAGAACAGAAGAGACAGAACAGAGTACAGTAAGAACAGAAGAGACAGAAAAGAGTACAGTAAAAACAGAAGAGACAGAACAGAGTACAGTAAGAACAGAAGAGACAGAACAGAGTACAGAAAGAACAGAAGAGAGAGAACAGAGTACAGAAAGAACAGAAGAGAGAGAACAGAGTACAGAAAGAACAGAAGAGAGAGAACAGAGTACAGAAAGAACAGAAGAGAGAGAACAGAGTACAGTAAGAACAGAAGAGACAGAACAGAGTACAGTAAGAACAGAAGAGACAGAACAGAGTACAGAAAGAACAGAAGAGACAGAACAGAGTACAGAAAGAACAGAAGAGACAGAACAGAGTACAGTAAGAACAGAAGAGACAGAACAGAGTACAGAAAGAACAGAAGAGACAGAACAGAGTACAGTAAGAACAGAAGAGACAGAACAGAGTACAGAAAGAACAGAAGAGACAGAACAGAGTACAGAAAGAACAGAAGAGAGAGAACAGAGTACAGTAAGAACAGAAGAGACAGAACAGAGTACAGTTAGAACAGAAGAGACAGAAGAGAGTACAGAAAGAACAGAAGAGAGAGAACAGAGAACAGTAAGAACCAAAGAGACAGAACAGAGTACAGAAAGAACAGAAGAGACAGAAAAGAGTACAGAAAGAACAGAAGAGACAGAACAGAGTACAGAAAGAACAGAAGAGACAGAACAGAGTACAGAAAGAACAGAAGAGACAGAACAGAGTACAGTAAGAACAGAAGAGACAGAACAGAGTACAGAAAGAACAGAAGAGACAGAACAGAGTACAGAAAGAACAGAAGAGACAGAACAGAGTACAGAAAGAACAGAAGAGACAGAACAGACTACAGTAAGAACAGAAGAGACAGAACAGAGTACAGTAAGAACAGAAGAGAGAGAACAGAGTACAGAAAGAACAGAAGAGAAAGAACAGAGTACAGAAAGAACAGAAGAGACAGAACAGAGAACAGTAAGAACAGAAGAGACAGAACAGAGTACAGAAAGAACAGAAGAGAGAGAACAGAGTACAGTAAGAACAGAAGAGACAGAACAGAGTAGAGAAAGAACAGAAGAGACAGAACAGAGTACAGTAAGAACAGAAGAGACAGAACAGAGTACAGTAAGAACAGAAGAGAGAGAACCGAGTACAGAAAGAACAGAAGAGACAGAACAGAGTACAGTAAGAACAGAAGAGACAGAACAGAGTAGAGAAAGAACAGAAGAGACAGAACAGAGAACAGTAAGAACAGAAGAGAGAGAACAGAGTACAGAAAGAACAGAAGAGACAGAACAGAGTACAGTAAGAACAGAAGAGACAGAACAGAGTACAGAAAGAACAGAAGAGACAGAACAGAGTACAGAAAGAACAGAGGAGACAGAACAGAGAACAGAAAGAACAGAAGAGACAGAACAGAGTACAGAAAGAACAGAGGAGACAGAACAGAGTACAGAAAGAACAGAGGAGACAGAACAGAGTACAGTAAGAACAGAAGAGACAGAACAGAGTAGAGAAAGAACAGAAGAGACAGAACAGAGTACAGAAAGAACAGAAGAGACAGAACAGAGTACAGTAAGAACAGAAGAGAGAGAACAGAGTACAGTAAGAACAGAAGAGACAGAACAGAGTACAGAAAGAACAGAAGAGACAGAACAGAGTACAGTAAGAACAGAAGAGACAGAACAGAGTACAGTAAGAACAGAAGAGAGTACAGAAAGAACAGAAGAGACAGAACAGAGTACAGTAAGAACAGAAGAGACAGAACAGGGTACAGTAAGAACAGAAGAGAGTACAGAAAGAACAGAAGAGACAGAACAGAGTACAGTAAGAACAGAAGAGACAGAACAGAGTACAGTAAGAACAGAAGAGACAGAACAGAGTACAGTAAGAAAAGAAGAGACAGAACAGAGTACAGTAAGAACAGAAGAGACAGAACAGAGAACAGAATGAACAGAAGAGACAGAACAGAGTACAGTAAGAACAGAACAGAGTACAGAAAGAACAGAAGAGACAGAACAGAGTACAGTAAGAACAGAAGAGACAGAACAGAGAACAGTAAGAACAGAAGAGACAGAACAGAGAACAGTAAGAACAGAAGAGACAGAACAGAGAACAGTAAGAACAGAAGAGACAGAACAGAGTACAGAAAGAACAGAAGAGACAGAACAGAGTACAGAAAGAACAGAAGAGACAGAAAGAGAGCAGTAAGAACAGAAGAGAGAGAACAGAGTACAGAAAGAACAGAAGAGACAGAACAGAGTACAGAAAGAACAGAAGAGACAGAACAGAGTACAGAAAGAACAGAAGAGACAGAACAGAGAACAGTAAGAACAGAAGAGACAGAACAGAGTACAGTAAAAACAGAAGAGACAGAACAGAGTACAGTAAGAACAGAAGAGACAGAACAGAGTACAGAAAGAACAGAAGAGAGAGAACAGAGTACAGTAAGAACAGAAGAGACAGAACAGAGTACAGTTAGAACAGAAGAGACAGAAGAGAGTACAGAAAGAACAGAAGAGAGAGAACAGAGAACAGTAAGAACCGAAGAGACAGAACAGAGTACAGAAAGAACAGAAGAGACAGAAAAGAGTACAGAAAGAACAGAAGAGACAGAACAGAGTACAGAAAGAACAGAAGAGACAGAACAGAGTACAGTAAGAACAGAAGAGACAGAACAGAGTACAGTAAGAACAGAAGAGACAGAACAGAGTACAGAAAGAACAGAAGAGACAGAACAGAGTACAGAAAGAACAGAAGAGACAGAACAGAGTACAGAAAGAACAGAAGAGACAGAACAGAGTACAGAAAGAACAGAAGAGACAGAACAGAGTACAGAAAGAACAGAAGAGACAGAACAGAGTACAGAAAGAACAGAAGAGACAGAACAGAGTACAGAAAGAACAGAAGAGACAGAACAGAGTACAGAAAGAACAGAAGAGACAGAACAGAGTACAGAAAGAACAGAAGAGACAGAACAGAGTACAGTAAGAACAGAAGAGACAGAACAGAGTACAGTAAGAACAGAAGAGAGAGAACAGAGTACAGAAAGAACAGAAGAGAAAGAACAGAGTACAGTAAGAACAGAAGAGACAGAACAGAGAACAGTAAGAACAGAAGAGACAGAACAGAGTACAGAAAGAACAGAAGAGAGAGAACAGAGTACAGTAAGAACAGAAGAGACAGAACAGAGTAGAGAAAGAACAGAAGAGACAGAACAGAGTACAGTAAGAACAGAAGAGACAGAACAGAGTACAGTAAGAACAGAAGAGAGAGAACAGAGTACAGAAAGAACAGAAGAGACAGAACAGAGTACAGTAAGAACAGAAGAGACAGAACAGAGTAGAGAAAGAACAGAAGAGACAGAACAGAGAACAGTAAGAACAGAAGAGAGAGAACAGAGTACAGAAAGAACAGAAGAGACAGAACAGAGTACAGTAAGAACAGAAGAGACAGAACAGAGTACAGAAAGAACAGAGGAGACAGAACAGAGAACAGAAAGAACAGAAGAGACAGAACAGAGTACAGAAAGAACAGAGGAGACAGAACAGAGTACAGAAAGAACAGAGGAGACAGAACAGAGTACAGAAAGAACAGAAGAGACAGAACAGAGTACAGTAAGAACAGAAGAGACAGAACAGAGTAGAGAAAGAACAGAAGAGACAGAACAGAGTACAGAAAGAACAGAAGAGACAGAACAGAGTACAGTAAGAACAGAAGAGAGAGAACAGAGTACAGTAAGAACAGAAGAGACAGAACAGAGTACAGAAAGAACAGAAGAGACAGAACAGAGAACAGTAAGAACAGAAGAGACAGAACAGAGTACAGAAAGAACAGAAGAGACAGAACAGAGTACAGAAAGAACAGAAGAGAGAGAACAGAGTACAGAAAGAACAGAAGAGAGAGAACAGAGTACAGAAAGAACAGAAGAGACAGAACAGAGTACAGAAAGAACAGAAGAGAGAGAACAGAAGAGACAGAACAGAGTAGAGAAAGAACAGAAGAGACAGAACAGAGAACAGAAAGAACAGAGGAGAGAGAACAGAGTACAGAAAGAACAGAAGAGACAGAACAGAGTACAGTAAGAACAGAGGAGAGAGAACAGAGAACAGAAAGAACAGAGGAGAGAGAACAGAATACAGAAAGAACAGAAGAGACAGAACAGAGTACAGAAAGAACAGAAGAGACAGAACAGAGTACAGAAAGAACAGAAGAGACAGAACAGAGTACAGTAAGAACAGAAGAGACAGAACAGAGTACAGAAAGAACAGAAGAGACAGAACAGAGAACAGAAAGAACAGAGGAGAGAGAACAGAGTACAGAAAGAACAGAAGAGACAGAACAGAGTACAGAAAGAACAGAAGAGACAGAACAGAGAACAGAAAGAACAGAAGAGACAGAACAGAGAACAGAAAGAACAGAAGAGACAGAACAGAGAACAGAAAGAACAGAAGAGACAGAACAGAGAACAGAAAGAACAGAAGAGACAGAACAGAGTACAGAACGAACAGAGGAGACAGAACAGAGAACAGAAAGAACAGAAGAGAGAGAACAGAGAACAGAAAGAACAGAAGAGAGAGAACAGAGTACAGAAAGAACAGAAGAGACAGAACAGAGTACAGAAAGAAAAGAAGAGACAGAACAGAGTACAGAAAGAACAGAAGAGAGAGAACAGAGAACAGTAAGAACAGAAGAGAGAGAACAGAGTACAGAAAGAACAGAAGAGACAGAACAGAGTACAGAAAGAACAGAAGAGAGAGAACAGAGAACAGTAAGAACCGAAGAGACAGAACAGAGTACAGAAAGAACAGAAGAGACAGAAAAGAGTACAGAAAGAACAGAAGAGACAGAACAGAGTACAGAAAGAACAGAAGAGACAGAACAGAGTACAGTAAGAACAGAAGAGACAGAACAGAGTACAGTAAGAACAGAAGAGACAGAACAGAGTACAGAAAGAACAGAAGAGACAGAACAGAGTACAGAAAGAACAGAAGAGACAGAACAGAGTACAGAAAGAACAGAAGAGACAGAACAGAGTACAGAAAGAACAGAAGAGACAGAACAGAGTACAGAAAGAACAGAAGAGACAGAACAGAGTACAGAAAGAACAGAAGAGACAGAACAGAGTACAGAAAGAACAGAAGAGACAGAACAGAGTACAGAAAGAACAGAAGAGACAGAACAGAGTACAGAAAGAACAGAAGAGACAGAACAGAGTACAGTAAGAACAGAAGAGACAGAACAGAGTACAGAAAGAACAGAAGAGACAGAACAGAGTACAGAAAGAACAGAAGAGACAGAACAGAGAACAGAAAGAACAGAAGAGACAGAACAGAGTACAGAAAGAACAGAAGAGACAGAACAGAGTACAGAAAGAACAGAAGAGACAGAACAGAGTACAGAAAGAACAGAAGAGACAGAACAGAGTACAGAAAGAACAGAAGAGAGAGAACAGAGAACAGTAAGAACAGAAGAGACAGAACAGAGTACAGAAAGAACAGAAGAGAGAGAACAGAGTACAGAAAGAACAGAAGAGACAGAACAGAGTACAGAAAGAACAGAAGAGACAGAACAGAGTACAGAAAGAACACAAGAGACAGAACAGAGTACAGAAAGAACAGAAGAGACAGAACAGAGTACAGAAGGAACAGAAGAGACAGAACAGAGTACAGAAAGAACACAAGAGAGAGAACAGAGTACAGAAAGAACAGAAGAGAGAGAACAGAGTACAGAAAGAACAGAAGAGAGAGAACAGAGTACAGAAAGAACAGAAGAGAGAGAACAGAGTACAGAAAGAACAGAAGAGACAGAACAGAGTACAGTAAGAACAGAAGAGACAGAACAGAGTACAGTAAGAACAGAAGAGACAGAACAGAGTACAGAAAGAACAGAAGAGACAGAACAGAGTACAGAAAGAACAGAAGAGACAGAACAGAGTACAGTAAGAACAGAAGAGACAGAACAGAGTACAGAAAGAACAGAAGAGACAGAACAGAGTACAGAAAGAACAGAAGAGACAGAAAAGAGTACAGAAAGAACAGAAGAGACAGAACAGAGTACAGAAAGAACAGAAGAGACAGAACAGAGTACAGTAAGAACAGAAGAGACAGAACAGAGTACAGTAAGAACAGAAGAGACAGAACAGAGTACAGAAAGAACAGAAGAGACAGAACAGAGTACAGAAAGAACAGAAGAGACAGAACAGAGTACAGAAAGAACAGAAGAGACAGAACAGAGTACAGAAAGAACAGAAGAGACAGAACAGAGTACAGAAAGAACAGAAGAGACAGAACAGAGTACAGAAAGAACAGAAGAGACAGAACAGAGTACAGAAAGAACAGAAGAGACAGAACAGAGTACAGTAAGAACAGAAGAGACAGAACAGAGTACAGTAAGAACAGAAGAGAGAGAACAGAGTACAGAAAGAACAGAAGAGAAAGAACAGAGTACAGTAAGAACAGAAGAGACAGAACAGAGAACAGTAAGAACAGAAGAGACAGAACAGACTACAGAAAGAACAGAAGAGAGAGAACAGAGTACAGTAAGAACAGAAGAGACAGAACAGAGTAGAGAAAGAACAGAAGAGACAGAACAGAGTACAGTAAGAACAGAAGAGACAGAACAGAGTACAGTAAGAACAGAAGAGAGAGAACAGAGTACAGAAAGAACAGAAGAGACAGAACAGAGTACAGTAAGAACAGAAGAGACAGAACAGAGTACAGAAAGAACAGAGGAGACAGAACAGAGAACAGAAAGAACAGAAGAGACAGAACAGAGTACAGAAAGAACAGAGGAGACAGAACAGAGTACAGAAAGAACAGAGGAGACAGAACAGAGTACAGTAAGAACAGAAGAGACAGAACAGAGTAGAGACAGAACAGAAGAGACAGAACAGAGTACAGAAAGAACAGAAGAGACAGAACAGAGTACAGTAAGAACAGAAGAGAGAGAACAGAGTACAGTAAGAACAGAAGAGACAGAACAGAGTACAGAAAGAACAGAAGAGACAGAACAGAGAACAGTAAGAACAGAAGAGACAGAACAGAGTACAGAAAGAACAGAAGAGACAGAACAGAGTACAGAAAGAACAGAAGAGACAGAACAGAGTACAGAAAGAACAGAAGAGAGAGAACAGAGAACAGTAAGAACAGAAGAGACAGAACAGAGTACAGAAAGAACGGAAGAGAGAGAACAGAGTACAGAAAGAACAGAAGAGAGAGAACAGAGTACAGAAAGAACAGAAGAGACAGAACAGAGTAGAGAAAGAACAGAAGAGACAGAACAAAGTACAGAAAGAACAGAAGAGACAGAACAGAGTAGAGAAAGAACAGAAGAGACAGAACAGAGTACAGAAAGAACAGAAGAGACAGAACAGAGTACAGTAAGAACAGAAGAGACAGAACAGAGTACAGTAAGAACAGAAGTGACAGAAGAGAGTACAGAAAGAACAGAAGAGACAGAACAGAGAACAGTAAGAACAGAAGAGACAGAACAGAGTACAGAAAGAACACAAGAGAGAGAACAGAGAACAGAAAGAACAGAAGAGAGAGAACAGAGTACAGTAAGAACAGAAGAGACAGAACAGAGTACAGAAAGAACAGAAGAGACAGAACAGAGAACAGTAAGAACAGAAGAGAGAGAACAGAGTACAGTAAGAACAGAAGAGACAGAAGAGAGTACAGAAAGAACAGAAGAGACAGAACAGAGAACAGTAAGAACAGAAGAGACAGAACAGAGTACAGAAAGAACACAAGAGAGAGAACAGAGTACAGAAAGAACAGAAGAGAGAGAACAGAGTACAGTAAGAACAGAAGAGACAGAACAGAGTACAGAAAGAACAGAAGAGACAGAACAGAGTACAGTAAGAACAGAAGAGACAGAACAGAGTACAGTAAGAACAGAAGAGACAGAAGAGAGTACAGAAAGAACAGAAGAGACAGAACAGAGAACAGTAAGAACAGAAGAGACAGAACAGAGTACAGAAAGAACACAAGAGAGAGAACAGAGTACAGAAAGAACAGAAGAGAGAGAACAGAGTACAGAAAGAACAGAAGAGAGAGAACAGAGTACAGTAAGAACAGAAGAGACAGAACAGAGTACAGAAAGAACAGAAGAGACAGAACAGAGAACAGTAAGAACAGAAGAGAGAGAACAGAGTACAGTAAGAACAGAAGAGACAGAACAGAGTACAGTAAGAACAGAAGAGACAGAAAAGAGTACAGTAAAAACAGAAGAGACAGAACAGAGTACAGTAAGAACAGAAGAGACAGAACAGAGTACAGAAAGAACAGAAGAGAGAGAACAGAGTACAGAAAGAACAGAAGAGAGAGAACAGAGTACAGAAAGAACAGAAGAGAGAGAACAGAGTACAGAAAGAACAGAAGAGAGAGAACAGAGTACAGTAAGAACAGAAGAGACAGAACAGAGTACAGTAAGAACAGAAGAGACAGAACAGAGTACAGAAAGAACAGAAGAGACAGAACAGAGTACAGAAAGAACAGAAGAGACAGAACAGAGTACAGTAAGAACAGAAGAGACAGAACAGAGTACAGAAAGAACAGAAGAGACAGAACAGAGTACAGTAAGAACAGAAGAGACAGAACAGAGTACAGAAAGAACAGAAGAGACAGAACAGAGTACAGAAAGAACAGAAGAGAGAGAACAGAGTACAGTAAGAACAGAAGAGACAGAACAGAGTACAGTTAGAACAGAAGAGACAGAAGAGAGTACAGAAAGAACAGAAGAGAGAGAACAGAGAACAGTAAGAACCAAAGAGACAGAACAGAGTACAGAAAGAACAGAAGAGACAGAAAAGAGTACAGAAAGAACAGAAGAGACAGAACAGAGTACAGAAAGAACAGAAGAGACAGAACAGAGTACAGAAAGAACAGAAGAGACAGAACAGAGTACAGTAAGAACAGAAGAGACAGAACAGAGTACAGAAAGAACAGAAGAGACAGAACAGAGTACAGAAAGAACAGAAGAGACAGAACAGAGTACAGAAAGAACAGAAGAGACAGAACAGACTACAGTAAGAACAGAAGAGACAGAACAGAGTACAGTAAGAACAGAAGAGAGAGAACAGAGTACAGAAAGAACAGAAGAGAAAGAACAGAGTACAGAAAGAACAGAAGAGACAGAACAGAGAACAGTAAGAACAGAAGAGACAGAACAGAGTACAGAAAGAACAGAAGAGAGAGAACAGAGTACAGTAAGAACAGAAGAGACAGAACAGAGTAGAGAAAGAACAGAAGAGACAGAACAGAGTACAGTAAGAACAGAAGAGACAGAACAGAGTACAGTAAGAACAGAAGAGAGAGAACCGAGTACAGAAAGAACAGAAGAGACAGAACAGAGTACAGTAAGAACAGAAGAGACAGAACAGAGTAGAGAAAGAACAGAAGAGACAGAACAGAGAACAGTAAGAACAGAAGAGAGAGAACAGAGTACAGAAAGAACAGAAGAGACAGAACAGAGTACAGTAAGAACAGAAGAGACAGAACAGAGTACAGAAAGAACAGAAGAGACAGAACAGAGTACAGAAAGAACAGAGGAGACAGAACAGAGAACAGAAAGAACAGAAGAGACAGAACAGAGTACAGAAAGAACAGAGGAGACAGAACAGAGTACAGAAAGAACAGAGGAGACAGAACAGAGTACAGTAAGAACAGAAGAGACAGAACAGAGTAGAGAAAGAACAGAAGAGACAGAACAGAGTACAGAAAGAACAGAAGAGACAGAACAGAGTACAGTAAGAACAGAAGAGAGAGAACAGAGTACAGTAAGAACAGAAGAGACAGAACAGAGTACAGAAAGAACAGAAGAGACAGAACAGAGTACAGTAAGAACAGAAGAGACAGAACAGAGTACAGTAAGAACAGAAGAGAGTACAGAAAGAACAGAAGAGACAGAACAGAGTACAGTAAGAACAGAAGAGACAGAACAGGGTACAGTAAGAACAGAAGAGAGTACAGAAAGAACAGAAGAGACAGAACAGAGTACAGTAAGAACAGAAGAGACAGAACAGAGTACAGTAAGAACAGAAGAGACAGAACAGAGTACAGTAAGAAAAGAAGAGACAGAACAGAGTACAGTAAGAACAGAAGAGACAGAACAGAGAACAGAATGAACAGAAGAGACAGAACAGAGTACAGTAAGAACAGAACAGAGTACAGAAAGAACAGAAGAGACAGAACAGAGTACAGTAAGAACAGAAGAGACAGAACAGAGAACAGTAAGAACAGAAGAGACAGAACAGAGAACAGTAAGAACAGAAGAGACAGAACAGAGAACAGTAAGAACAGAAGAGACAGAACAGAGTACAGAAAGAACAGAAGAGACAGAACAGAGTACAGAAAGAACAGAAGAGACAGAAAGAGAGCAGTAAGAACAGAAGAGAGAGAACAGAGTACAGAAAGAACAGAAGAGACAGAACAGAGTACAGAAAGAACAGAAGAGACAGAACAGAGTACAGAAAGAACAGAAGAGACAGAACAGAGAACAGTAAGAACAGAAGAGACAGAACAGAGTACAGTAAAAACAGAAGAGACAGAACAGAGTACAGTAAGAACAGAAGAGACAGAACAGAGTACAGAAAGAACAGAAGAGAGAGAACAGAGTACAGTAAGAACAGAAGAGACAGAACAGAGTACAGTTAGAACAGAAGAGACAGAAGAGAGTACAGAAAGAACAGAAGAGAGAGAACAGAGAACAGTAAGAACCGAAGAGACAGAACAGAGTACAGAAAGAACAGAAGAGACAGAAAAGAGTACAGAAAGAACAGAAGAGACAGAACAGAGTACAGAAAGAACAGAAGAGACAGAACAGAGTACAGTAAGAACAGAAGAGACAGAACAGAGTACAGTAAGAACAGAAGAGACAGAACAGAGTACAGAAAGAACAGAAGAGACAGAACAGAGTACAGAAAGAACAGAAGAGACAGAACAGAGTACAGAAAGAACAGAAGAGACAGAACAGAGTACAGAAAGAACAGAAGAGACAGAACAGAGTACAGAAAGAACAGAAGAGACAGAACAGAGTACAGAAAGAACAGAAGAGACAGAACAGAGTACAGAAAGAACAGAAGAGACAGAACAGAGTACAGAAAGAACAGAAGAGACAGAACAGAGTACAGAAAGAACAGAAGAGACAGAACAGAGTACAGTAAGAACAGAAGAGACAGAACAGAGTACAGTAAGAACAGAAGAGAGAGAACAGAGTACAGAAAGAACAGAAGAGAAAGAACAGAGTACAGTAAGAACAGAAGAGACAGAACAGAGAACAGTAAGAACAGAAGAGACAGAACAGAGTACAGAAAGAACAGAAGAGAGAGAACAGAGTACAGTAAGAACAGAAGAGACAGAACAGAGTAGAGAAAGAACAGAAGAGACAGAACAGAGTACAGTAAGAACAGAAGAGACAGAACAGAGTACAGTAAGAACAGAAGAGAGAGAACAGAGTACAGAAAGAACAGAAGAGACAGAACAGAGTACAGTAAGAACAGAAGAGACAGAACAGAGTAGAGAAAGAACAGAAGAGACAGAACAGAGAACAGTAAGAACAGAAGAGAGAGAACAGAGTACAGAAAGAACAGAAGAGACAGAACAGAGTACAGTAAGAACAGAAGAGACAGAACAGAGTACAGAAAGAACAGAGGAGACAGAACAGAGAACAGAAAGAACAGAAGAGACAGAACAGAGTACAGAAAGAACAGAGGAGACAGAACAGAGTACAGAAAGAACAGAGGAGACAGAACAGAGTACAGAAAGAACAGAAGAGACAGAACAGAGTACAGTAAGAACAGAAGAGACAGAACAGAGTAGAGAAAGAACAGAAGAGACAGAACAGAGTACAGAAAGAACAGAAGAGACAGAACAGAGTACAGTAAGAACAGAAGAGAGAGAACAGAGTACAGTAAGAACAGAAGAGACAGAACAGAGTACAGAAAGAACAGAAGAGACAGAACAGAGAACAGTAAGAACAGAAGAGACAGAACAGAGTACAGAAAGAACAGAAGAGACAGAACAGAGTACAGAAAGAACAGAAGAGACAGAACAGAGTACAGAAAGAACAGAAGAGAGAGAACAGAGAACAGTAAGAACAGAAGAGACAGAACAGAGTACAGAAAGAACAGAAGAGAGAGAACAGAGTACAGAAAGAACAGAAGAGAGAGAACAGAGTACAGAAAGAACAGAAGAGACAGAACAGAGTAGAGAAAGAACAGAAGAGACAGAACAAAGTACAGAAAGAACAGAAGAGACAGAACAGAGTAGAGAAAGAACAGAAGAGACAGAACAGAGTACAGAAAGAACAGAAGAGACAGAACAGAGTACAGTAAGAACAGAAGAGACAGAACAGAGTACAGTAAGAACAGAAGTGACAGAAGAGAGTACAGAAAGAACAGAAGAGACAGAACAGAGAACAGTAAGAACAGAAGAGACAGAACAGAGTACAGAAAGAACACAAGAGAGAGAACAGAGTACAGAAAGAACAGAAGAGAGAGAACAGAGTACAGAAAGAACAGAAGAGAGAGAACAGAGTACAGTAAGAACAGAAGAGACAGAACAGAGTACAGAAAGAACAGAAGAGACAGAACAGAGAACAGTAAGAACAGAAGAGAGAGAACAGAGTACAGTAAGAACAGAAGAGACAGAAGAGAGTACAGAAAGAACAGAAGAGACAGAACAGAGAACAGTAAGAACAGAAGAGACAGAACAGAGTACAGAAAGAACACAAGAGAGAGAACAGAGTACAGAAAGAACAGAAGAGAGAGAACAGAGTACAGTAAGAACAGAAGAGACAGAACAGAGTACAGAAAGAACAGAAGAGACAGAACAGAGTACAGTAAGAACAGAAGAGACAGAACAGAGTACAGTAAGAACAGAAGAGACAGAAGAGAGTACAGAAAGAACAGAAGAGACAGAACAGAGAACAGTAAGAACAGAAGAGACAGAACAGAGTACAGAAAGAACACAAGAGAGAGAACAGAGTACAGAAAGAACAGAAGAGAGAGAACAGAGTACAGAAAGAACAGAAGAGAGAGAACAGAGTACAGTAAGAACAGAAGAGACAGAACAGAGTACAGAAAGAACAGAAGAGACAGAACAGAGAACAGTAAGAACAGAAGAGAGAGAACAGAGTACAGTAAGAACAGAAGAGACAGAACAGAGTACAGTAAGAACAGAAGAGACAGAAAAGAGTACAGTAAAAACAGAAGAGACAGAACAGAGTACAGTAAGAACAGAAGAGACAGAACAGAGTACAGAAAGAACAGAAGAGAGAGAACAGAGTACAGAAAGAACAGAAGAGAGAGAACAGAGTACAGAAAGAACAGAAGAGAGAGAACAGAGTACAGAAAGAACAGAAGAGAGAGAACAGAGTACAGTAAGAACAGAAGAGACAGAACAGAGTACAGTAAGAACAGAAGAGACAGAACAGAGTACAGAAAGAACAGAAGAGACAGAACAGAGTACAGAAAGAACAGAAGAGACAGAACAGAGTACAGTAAGAACAGAAGAGACAGAACAGAGTACAGAAAGAACAGAAGAGACAGAACAGAGTACAGTAAGAACAGAAGAGACAGAACAGAGTACAGAAAGAACAGAAGAGACAGAACAGAGTACAGAAAGAACAGAAGAGAGAGAACAGAGTACAGTAAGAACAGAAGAGACAGAACAGAGTACAGTTAGAACAGAAGAGACAGAAGAGAGTACAGTAAGAACAGAAGAGAGAGAACAGAGAACAGTAAGAACCAAAGAGACAGAACAGAGTACAGTAAGAACAGAAGAGACAGAACAGAGTACAGAAAGAACAGAAGAGACAGAACAGAGTACAGAAAGAACAGAAGAGACAGAACAGAGTACAGTAAGAACAGAAGAGACAGAACAGAGTACAGAAAGAACAGAAGAGACAGAACAGAGTACAGAAAGAACAGAAGAGACAGAACAGAGTACAGAAAGAACAGAAGAGACAGAACAGACTACAGTAAGAACAGAAGAGACAGAACAGAGTACAGTAAGAACAGAAGAGAGAGAACAGAGTACAGAAAGAACAGAAGAGAAAGAACAGAGTACAGAAAGAACAGAAGAGACAGAACAGAGAACAGTAAGAACAGAAGAGACAGAACAGAGTACAGAAAGAACAGAAGAGAGAGAACAGAGTACAGTAAGAACAGAAGAGACAGAACAGAGTAGAGAAAGAACAGAAGAGACAGAACAGAGTACAGTAAGAACAGAAGAGACAGAACAGAGTACAGTAAGAACAGAAGAGAGAGAACCGAGTACAGAAAGAACAGAAGAGACAGAACAGAGTACAGTAAGAACAGAAGAGACAGAACAGAGTAGAGAAAGAACAGAAGAGACAGAACAGAGAACAGTAAGAACAGAAGAGAGAGAACAGAGTACAGAAAGAACAGAAGAGACAGAACAGAGTACAGTAAGAACAGAAGAGACAGAACAGAGTACAGAAAGAACAGAAGAGACAGAACAGAGTACAGAAAGAACAGAGGAGACAGAACAGAGAACAGAAAGAACAGAAGAGACAGAACAGAGTACAGAAAGAACAGAGGAGACAGAACAGAGTACAGAAAGAACAGAGGAGACAGAACAGAGTACAGTAAGAACAGAAGAGACAGAACAGAGTAGAGAAAGAACAGAAGAGACAGAACAGAGTACAGAAAGAACAGAAGAGACAGAACAGAGTACAGTAAGAACAGAAGAGAGAGAACAGAGTACAGTAAGAACAGAAGAGACAGAACAGAGTACAGAAAGAACAGAAGAGACAGAACAGAGTACAGTAAGAACAGAAGAGACAGAACAGAGTACAGTAAGAACAGAAGAGAGTACAGAAAGAACAGAAGAGACAGAACAGAGTACAGTAAGAACAGAAGAGACAGAACAGAGTACAGAAAGAACAGAAGAGACAGAACAGAGTACAGTAAGAACAGAAGAGACAGAACAGGGTACAGTAAGAACAGAAGAGAGTACAGAAAGAACAGAAGAGACAGAACAGAGTACAGTAAGAACAGAAGAGACAGAACAGAGTACAGTAAGAACAGAAGAGACAGAACAGAGTACAGTAAGAAAAGAAGAGACAGAACAGAGTACAGTAAGAACAGAAGAGACAGAACAGAGAACAGAATGAACAGAAGAGACAGAACAGAGTACAGTAAGAACAGAACAGAGTACAGAAAGAACAGAAGAGACAGAACAGAGTACAGTAAGAACAGAAGAGACAGAACAGAGAACAGTAAGAACAGAAGAGACAGAACAGAGAACAGTAAGAACAGAAGAGACAGAACAGAGAACAGTAAGAACAGAAGAGACAGAACAGAGTACAGAAAGAACAGAAGAGACAGAACAGAGTACAGAAAGAACAGAAGAGACAGAACAGAGTACAGAAAGAACAGAAGAGACAGAACAGAGTACAGTAAGAACAGAAGAGAGAGAACAGAGTACAGAAAGAACAGAAGAGACAGAACAGAGTACAGAAAGAAGAGAGGAGACAGAACAGAGTACAGAAAGAACAGAAGAGACAGAACAGAGTACAGAAAGAACAGAGGAGACAGAGCAGAGTACAGAAAGAACAGAGGAGACAGAACAGAGTACAGTAAGAACAGAAGAGACAGAACAGAGTAGAGAAAGAACAGAAGAGACAGAACAGAGTACAGAAAGAACAGAAGAGACAGAACAGAGTACAGTAAGAAAAGAAGAGACAGAACAGAGTACAGTAAGAACAGAAGAGACAGAACAGAGTACAGAAAGAACAGAAGAGACAGAACAGAGTACAGTAAGAACAGAAGAGACAGAACAGAGTACAGTAAGAACAGAAGAGAGTACAGAAAGAACAGAAGAGACAGAACAGAGTACAGTAAGAACAGAAGAGACAGAACAGAGTACAGTAAGAACAGAAGAGAGTACAGAAAGAACAGAAGAGACAGAACAGAGTACAGTAAGAACAGAAGAGACAGAACAGAGTACAGTAAGAACAGAAGAGACAGAACAGAGTACAGTAAGAACAGAAGAGACAGAACAGAGTACAGTAAGAACAGATGAGACAGAACAGAGTACAGAATGAACAGAAGAGACAGAACAGAGTACAGTAAGAACAGAACAGAGTACAGAAAGAACAGAAGAGACAGAACAGAGTACAGTAAGAACAGAAGAGACAGAACAGAGAACAGTAAGAACAGAAGAGACAGAACAGAGAACAGTAAGAACAGAAGAGACAGAACAGAGTACAGAAAGAACAGAAGAGACAGAACAGAGTACAGAAAGAACAGAAGAGACAGAAAGAGAGCAGTAAGAACAGAAGAGAGAGAACAGAGTACAGAAAGAACAGAAGAGACAGAACAGAGTACAGAAAGAACAGAAGAGACAGAACAGAGTACAGAAAGAACAGAAGAGACAGAACAGAGAACAGTAAGAACAGAAGAGACAGAACAGAGTACAGAAAGAACAGAAGAGACAGAACAGAGTACAGAAAGAACAGAAGAGACAGAACAGAGTACAGTAAGAACAGAAGAGACAGAACAGAGTACAGAAAGAACAGAAGAGACAGAACAGAGTACAGAAAGAACAGAAGAGACAGAACAGAGTACAGAAAGAACAGAAGAGACAGAACAGAGTACAGAAAGAACAGAAGAGACAGAACAGAGTACAGAATGAACAGAAGAGACAGAACAGAGTACAGTAAGAACAGAACAGAGTACAGAAAGAACAGAAGAGACAGAACAGAGTACAGTAAGAACAGAAGAGACAGAACAGAGAACAGTAAGAACAGAAGAGAGAGAACAGAGTACAGAAAGAACAGAAGAGACAGAACAGAGTACAGAAAGAACAGAAGAGACAGAACAGAGTACAGTAAGAACAGAAGAGACAGAACAGAGTACAGTAAGAACAGAACAGAGTACAGAAAGAACAGAAGAGACAGAACAGAGTACAGAAAGAACAGAAGAGACAGAACAGAGTACAGTAAGAACAGAAGAGAGAGAACAGAGTACAGTAAGAACAGAAGAGACAGAACAGAGTACAGTAAGAACAGAAGAGAGAGAACAGAGTACAGAATGAACAGAAGAGACAGAACAGAGTACAGTAAGAACAGAACAGAGTACAGAAAGAACAGAAGAGACAGAACAGAGTACAGAAAGAACAGAAGAGACAGAACAGAGTACAGAAAGAACAGAAGAGACAGAACAGAGTACAGTAAGAACAGAAGAGACAGAACAGAGTACAGAAAGAACAGATGAGAGAGAACAGAGAACAGAAAGAACAGAAGAGACAGAACAGAGTACAGAAAGAACAGAAGAGACAGAACAGAGTACAGAAAGAACAGAAGAGACAGAACAGAGTACAGTAAGAACAGAGGAGACAGAACAGAGAACAGTAAGAACAGAAGAGACAGAACAGAGTACAGAAAGAACAGAAGAGACAGAAGAGAGTACAGAAAGAAAAGAAGAGAGAGAACAGAGTACAGAAAGAACAGAAGAGACAGAACAGAGTACAGTAAGAACAGAAGAGACAGAACAGAGTACAGAAAGAACAGAAGAGACAGAACAGAGTACAGTAAGAACAGAAGAGACAGAACAGAGTACAGAAAGAACAGAAGAGACAGAACAGAGTACAGAAAGAACAGAAGAGACAGAACAGAGTACAGTAAGAACAGAAGAGACAGAACAGAGTACAGAAAGAACAGAAGAGACAGAACAGAGTACAGAAAGAACAGAAGAGACAGAACAGAGTACAGAAAGAACAGAAGAGACAGAACAGAGTACAGAAAGAACAGAAGAGACAGAACAGAGTACAGTAAGAACAGAAGAGACAGAACAGAGTACAGAAAGAACAGAAGAGACAGAACAGAGAACAGAAAGAACAGAAGAGACAGAACAGAGTACAGAAAGAACAGAAGAGACAGAACAGAGTACAGTAAGAACAGAAGAGACAGAACAGAGTACAGAAAGAACAGAAGAGACAGAACAGAGTACAGAAAGAACAGAAGAGACAGAACAGAGTACAGAAAGAACAGAAGAGACAGAACAGAGTACAGTAAGAACAGAAGAGAGAGAACAGAGTACAGAAAGAACAGAAGAGACAGAACAGAGAACAGAAAGAACAGAAGAGACAGAACAGAGTACAGAAAGAACAGAAGAGACAGAACAGAGAACAGTAAGAACAGAAGAGACAGAACAGAGTACAGAAAGAACAGAAGAGACAGAACAGAGTACAGTAAGAACAGAAGAGAGAGAACAGAGTACAGAAAGAACAGAAGAGACAGAACAGAGTACAGAAGAGACAGAACAGAGTACAGAAAGAACAGAAGGGACAGAACAGAGTACAGTAAGAACAGAAGAGAGAGAACAGAGTACAGAAAGAACAGAAGAGACAGAACAGAGTACAGAAGAGACAGAACAGAGTACAGAAAGAACAGAAGAGACAGAACAGAGTACAGTAAGAACAGAAGAGACAGAACAGAGTACAGTAAGAACAGAAGAGACAGAACAGAGTACAGAATGAACAGAAGAGACAGAACAGAGTACAGTAAGAACAGAACAGAGTACAGAAAGAACAGAAGAGACAGAACAGAGTACAGTAAGAACAGAAGAGACAGAACAGAGAACAGTAAGAACAGAAGAGACAGAACAGAGTACAGAAAGAACAGAAGAGACAGAAGAGACAGAACAGAGTACAGAAAGAACAGAAGAGACAGAACAGAGAACAGTAAGAACAGAAGAGAGAGAACAGAGTACAGAAAGAACAGAAGAGACAGAACAGAGTACAGAAAGAACAGAAGAGACAGAACAGAGTACAGTAAGAACAGAAGAGAGAGAACAGAGTACAGAAAGAACAGAAGAGACAGAACAGAGTACAGTAAGAACAGAACAGAGTACAGAAAGAACAGAAGAGACAGAACATAGTACAGAAAGAACAGAAGAGACAGAACAGAGTACAGTAAGAACAGAACAGAGTACAGAAAGAACAGAAGAGACAGAACAGAGAACAGAAAGAACAGAAGAGACAGAACAGAGTACAGAAAGAACAGAAGAGACAGAACAGAGTACAGAAAGAACAGAAGAGACAGAACAGAGTACAGAAAGAACAGAAGAGACAGAACAGAGTACAGAAAGAACAGAAGAGACAGAACAGAGTACAGAAAGAACAGAAGAGACAGAACAGAGTACAGTAAGAACAGAAGAGACAGAACAGAGTACAGAAAGAACAGAAGAGAGAGAACAGAGAACAGAAAGAACAGAAGAGACAGAACAGAGTACAGAAAGAACAGAAGAGACAGAACAGAGTACAGAAAGAACAGAAGAGACAGAACAGAGTACAGTAAGAACAGAGGAGACAGAACAGAGAACAGTAAGAACAGAAGAGACAGAACAGAGTACAGAAAGAACAGAAGAGAGAGAACAGAGTACAGAAAGAACAGAAGAGACAGAACAGAGTACAGTAAGAACAGAAGAGACAGAACAGAGTACAGAAAGAACAGAAGAGACAGAACAGAGTACAGTAAGAACAGAAGAGACAGAACAGAGTACAGAAAGAACAGAAGAGACAGAACAGAGTACAGAAAGAACAGAAGAGACAGAACAGAGTACAGTAAGAACAGAAGAGACAGAACAGAGTACAGAAAGAACAGAAGAGACAGAACAGAGTACAGAAAGAACAGAAGAGACAGAACAGAGTACAGAAAGAACAGAAGAGACAGAACAGAGTACAGTAAGAACAGAAGAGACAGAACAGAATACAGAAAGAACAGAAGAGACAGAACAGAGTACAAAAAGAACAGAAGAGACAGAACAGAGTACAGAAAGAACAGAAGAGACAGAACAGAGTACAGAAAGAACAGAAGAGACAGAACAGAGAACAGAAAGAACAGAAGAGACAGAACAGAGTACAAAAAGAACAGAAGAGACAGAACAGAGTACAGTAAGAACAGAAGAGACAGAACAGAGTACAGAAAGAACAGAAGAGACAGAACAGAGTACAGAAAGAACAGAAGAGACAGAACAGAGTACAGTAAGAACAGAAGAGACAGAACAGAGTACAGTAAGAACAGAAGAGAGAGAACAGAGTACAGAAAGAACAGAAGAGACAGAACAGAGTACAGAAAGAACAGAAGAGACAGAACAGAGTACAGTAAGAACAGAAGAGAGAGAACAGAGTACAGAAAGAACAGAAGAGAGAGAACAGAGAACAGAAAGAACAGAAGAGACAGAACAGAGTACAGTAAGAACAGAACAGAGTACAGAAAGAACAGAAGAGACAGAACAGAGTACAGTAAGAACAGAAGAGACAGAACAGAGAACAGTAAGAACAGAAGAGACAGAACAGAGAACAGTAAGAACAGAAGAGACAGAACAGAGTACAGAAAGAACAGAAGAGACAGAACAGAGTACAGAAAGAACAGAAGAGACAGAAAGAGAGCAGTAAGAACAGAAGAGACAGAACAGAGTACAGAAAGAACAGAAGAGACAGAACAGAGTACAGAAAGAACAGAAGAGACAGAACAGAGTACAGAAAGAACAGAAGAGACAGAACAGAGAACAGTAAGAACAGAAGAGACAGAACAGAGTACAGTAAGAACAGAAGAGACAGAACAGAGTACAGTAAGAACAGAAGAGACAGAACAGAGTACAGAATGAACAGAAGAGACAGAACAGAGTACAGTAAGAACAGAACAGAGTACAGAAAGAACAGAAGAGACAGAACAGAGTACAGTAAGAACAGAAGAGACAGAACAGAGAACAGTAAGAACAGAAGAGAGAGAACAGAGTACAGAAAGAACAGAAGAGACAGAACAGAGTACAGAAAGAACAGAAGAGACAGAACAGAGTACAGTAAGAACAGAAGAGACAGAACAGAGTACAGTAAGAACAGAACAGAGTACAGAAAGAACAGAAGAGACAGAACAGAGTACAGAAAGAACAGAAGAGACAGAACAGAGTACAGTAAGAACAGAAGAGAGAGAACAGAGTACAGTAAGAACAGAAGAGACAGAACAGAGTACAGTAAGAACAGAAGAGAGAGAACAGAGTACAGAATGAACAGAAGAGACAGAACAGAGTACAGTAAGAACAGAACAGAGTACAGAAAGAACAGAAGAGACAGAACAGAGTACAGAAAGAACAGAAGAGACAGAACAGAGTACAGAAAGAACAGAAGAGACAGAACAGAGTACAGTAAGAACAGAAGAGACAGAACAGAGTACAGAAAGAACAGATGAGAGAGAACAGAGAACAGAAAGAACAGAAGAGACAGAACAGAGTACAGAAAGAACAGAAGAGACAGAACAGAGTACAGAAAGAACAGAAGAGACAGAACAGAGTACAGTAAGAACAGAGGAGACAGAACAGAGAACAGTAAGAACAGAAGAGACAGAACAGAGTACAGAAAGAACAGAAGAGACAGAACAGAGTACAGAAAGAACAGAAGAGACAGAACAGAGTACAGAAAGAACAGAAGAGACAGAACAGAGTACAGAAAGAACAGAAGAGACAGAACAGAGTACAGAAAGAACAGAAGAGACAGAAAGAGAGCAGTAAGAACAGAAGAGAGAGAACAGAGTACAGAAAGAACAGAAGAGACAGAACAGAGTACAGAAAGAACAGAAGAGACAGAACAGAGTACAGAAAGAACAGAAGAGACAGAACAGAGTACAGTAAGAACAGAAGAGACAGAACAGAGTACAGTAAGAACAGAAGAGACAGAACAGAGTACAGTAAGAACAGAAGAGACAGAACAGAGTACAGAATGAACAGAAGAGACAGAACAGAGTACAGTAAGAACAGAACAGAGTACAGAAAGAACAGAAGAGACAGAACAGAGTACAGTAAGAACAGAAGAGACAGAACAGAGAACAGTAAGAACAGAAGAGAGAGAACAGAGTACAGAAAGAACAGAAGAGACAGAACAGAGTACAGAAAGAACAGAAGAGACAGAACAGAGTACAGTAAGAACAGAAGAGACAGAACAGAGTACAGTAAGAACAGAACAGAGTACAGAAAGAACAGAAGAGACAGAACAGAGTACAGAAAGAACAGAAGAGACAGAACAGAGTACAGTAAGAACAGAAGAGAGAGAACAGAGTACAGTAAGAACAGAAGAGACAGAACAGAGTACAGTAAGAACAGAAGAGAGAGAACAGAGTACAGAATGAACAGAAGAGACAGAACAGAGTACAGTAAGAACAGAACAGAGTACAGAAAGAACAGAAGAGACAGAACAGAGTACAGAAAGAACAGAAGAGACAGAACAGAGTACAGAAAGAACAGAAGAGACAGAACAGAGTACAGTAAGAACAGAAGAGACAGAACAGAGTACAGAAAGAACAGATGAGAGAGAACAGAGAACAGAAAGAACAGAAGAGACAGAACAG
>NW_026611426.1:0-30927 GCF_029633865.1 Lampris incognitus
GAGGAGTTTCACCAGGGGGACGTAGCACGTAGGAGGATCATGCTATTCCCCCCAGTTCCCCCTCCCCTCCAAACAGGCGCCCCGACCGACCAGAGGATGCACTAATGCGGCGATCAGGACACATACCCACATCCGGCTTCCCACCCGCAGACACAGCCAATTGTGTCTGTAGGGACGCCTGACCAAGCCGGCGGTAACACGGGGACTTGATCCAGCGATCCCTGTGTTGGTAGGCAATGGAATAGACCGCCACACCACCCAGACACCCATCTACGTATATCTTAAATCAGAATCAGAATCAAATCATGTTTATTGGCCATGTAGGTTTACACTATATGGAATCTGACTCTGGTTTGTGGCTCTCTTGGTATACGTAACATAAAATAACAATAAAAAGTAAGTCATACTGTATTTTGTGTAATGTTTAGATATTTCGCTATTGGGAAAACCCATCCCTGTTCTATAACGTTGCCTTCCTCTGTCTTCTATTACTTTATATTTGATATGGCCTACTCTGTTCTGCCCTGTTCTCTGACGTCCTTCCCAAGTTTGTCCTGCTCCGCTCTGCCAAATCCCATCCCATCCCGTTCTGTTCTGTCTGGGCCATGGCTAAAGTTAGGCTATTGACAGACCGGGCCAAGAAAGCAGCAGCATTTAAGCTGCGGTCAATCCCAGAAAAACAGAGCATAAATATCACGGCAAAAAAAAAAAAAAAAAAAAAAAGTCAAGAGAGTTTTTGAATGTTTGAGGGAATGCAATATTGAATTTATTGTTCTGGGGGGAAAAGGACACAGCTGAACAGAGCATCCCCACACATTCACACAGCCTTTCTCAGCCTCTTCCTCACCCTCACCTCCGTCTCTCTCGCGTTCTCCTGTCTGTGACACTTGGCCCGGCAACGTTGCTTTCTTTGCCCCGGACAGTCAACAATGCCTGTAGCGTTTCCAGTCATACAGATTGTTATCTTTCTGCATTTTCTAGCTCTTGTGATCTGCTCTATCACCCCAGCCCATCGTTGTTCCTACTCCCGCTGTCATGTCAGCGTGGCTGTGACTGATACGGCACAACACAAGATGTTCATTTGCACAGAGAAGATGTGTTTACCATGACCACTCTTTCCCAGCAACACATGTCTCACAGTCACACCATCACACATGTTTTGACCGCCGGAGCTTCTGGTGCCACCACAGCCTTCTGTCAGCTGATGCTCCCGACAACTGTGCACCATGAAAAACTCCTCGAGCGAGGACAAAAAAACCTTATGTGTGGCAAACCTTGTTACATGGTGTCCAAAAGTTCAAGGCTTTAGTTGCACCAGCAGCTCCCAAACATGTGCATGTACGTGTGTGTGTGTGTGTGTGTGTGTGTGTGTGTGTGTGTGCATGTGTGTCTAATTCTCACTTCTCTTGAGACCTCTCCCCTTTTCCAGTGGGATTAAAACAATGATCTTCATCAACTTGACTGATCAAGTTATAGGGTTAACATTGTCCATTCTATCTTGTTCTATTCTTGGTCTATTTTATTCTATTCCATTCCAATTGGGTATTGCACCCCCAAGCATTGAAGACATTGTTTTCCCATTGGAATCTTGTCTAGTATTCCACCTGCGCATCAGGCAGGATCGATTAGACGTTATTGACGAGAAGCATCGATCAGGCCGCGTATCGACCGGCGTATTGGTGATTAGAACATCATGAATAAGTGACAGGGGGGGAGGGGATCGAACACTCGACGTCAGGATAACCTCACCGGGAAGGGAGAAGAATGCAGAGAGGGAGAACAGGGAGGGAGAGGATGAGGATGAGGAGGAGGGGAGAAGAGAGGGGTGGTGTGAGGATGATGAAATAAGGAAGGAAAGTTCGGCCGACTCGGGATTAGGCACAAGCAAGAGAAGCTGAAATACATAGAACAAGACCTCAAGGAGGAGGAGGCCACAGAGAGGATGAGGGAAAGGAGAGGAGGAAGGAGGAGAACACGGAGGAGTAGGTGAAGGTGGGGGAGGTAGCAGACACTCCAACGGGAAACTGAGGAGAGGCAAAGTGTTCAAAAGGCAAAATGTTTGGCTCATAAAAGGTTCACACGCGACACATTTTGTGCTTACCACCACATCTGAGCAAGGCTGTGAATACACCGTATTGATTTTCTCCAAATCTGACGCATAGAATTAAAGGTTAAAAACTAATTGCTGCATTACCCGAAATGTGGCCACTGCAGCTGTAATTTACATTATTTTTTCTTTTTCTTTTTTTTGCGTCATGTTTCTTCTGAAGGCGCGCCTACTGGAAGCAGAAGATATCGATTTTTATAAGAAATAAGTCCAATCAAACAGAGTACAGGCAGAGAAAAAAATCTAACCTCTGGCAAAGGAGGATCAGCGAAAAGGATGGCGCACGATGACGTGAAAGAGCAGAGATGGGAAGAGCAAAGAGAGACAAATGAGGAGAATTGGTAGCAGGGGGGAGACAAAGAATAATAGAAAATAGACAGGAAGAGGAAGGGGGGTCGAGAGAGAAGTGAGGGGTGGTGTGCTTACAGGTTTTTGACGTTGGTGATTCCTCTGAAAGCCTTCCGAGGGACCGCTTGGATCTGGTTCTCACTGAGGTCTCTGGAGAGAGAGAGAGAGAGAGAGAGAGAGAGAGAGAGAGAGAGAGAGAGAGAGAGAGAGAGAGAGAGAGAGAGAGAGAGAGAGAGAGAGAGAGAGAGAGAGAGACAGACAGACAGACAGACAGAGAGAGAGAGAGAGACAGAGATGGGGGAGAGAATAAGTTAGATGAGGTTCAAGCTCTGATAGACGGGGAGTCAAATGATAAACACATCCACAAACATTTAATCTCCGTGTCTCACACACACACACACACATTCAATTACAGAACAAAGGCAAAGGCATGGAAGGAGAGACAGAGAGAGTGAAGGAAGGAGAAAGGATGATATGACATTTATGATCAGTAGAACAATTTGGTCCAAAGAGCTTCAAAGACAAAGAAGTATCAGAATGATTCCTGGCCTGGGTCCATCACACTCTTCTCTAGTGCCTCAATAAATACGTGTGTGTGTGTGTGTGTGTGGTGTGTGTGTGTGTGTGTCTGTGTCTGTTTGTGTGTGTGATTAACCAAGAGGGAAAGAGACAGAAAAAGACACAGAGTACAGTGTTTGCAGTGTGGTTCGATGCAAAACACACACACACACACACACACACACACACACACACACACACACAAAGCACCACAACGCCAAGCATGTATTTTTTTCTCCATAGCACATACCAATATGAACCAAATGATTTTGACATGGCCCAACAGCATGGCTTCAACGCTGTTAGCGTTGTTTGAAAGGGGCCTGGCAGGCAAACATGATTCCGTAATCTCAGTGTAATTAGACAGAATGAGAGAGAGAGAGAGAGATAAGAATGGCAGAAGGAACGAAATAAAGAGAAAGAAAGGGAGAGAGAGGTATGAAATATCGAACAAGCTAATTAACCTGCCTGTCAGGCTTGTTACACACACACACACAACACACTCAACTGGAAAAATTAAATAAGCAAATGCCAACTGGATTAGGTTGACCCAATTCGACCTTAACAAACACACACACACACACACACACACACACACACACACACACAGAATGAATGAATGAATGAATAAATAAATAAATAGATCTATTAAGCTGTATGTAAGTTTAATAGATTTGCTTGTGAAAGAGACCTCTTTGAGACAAAAGGATGGTGCTTCTTGCTCAGAGTACACTTAACTTGCTCAGAGTACACAGATAGATAGAGAGATAGATAGCACAAAAAATGACTTCCTCTCTAACAGTAAGGTAATTATGTTACCAACAGAGTTAAGGGACTCTGCCTCTTACTTGGAAGCCCCATTTCCATACACACACACACACACATATATATATAATCATACAGACACACATTCATACCAAAATTGCATGCATGCACCGAATCACACACAAATCCAAGCCCGTTCACTGTTGCACACGTCCTACTTGGAGACATAGATTTAACAGCCGCACACAATCACACATATAACAAAATTGGTTGTGCATTATTCCAGAGCCAATCATGTTTTATTAGTGTTGAGAATGTAATCGGCGTGCTGTGCTGCGAAGACAGAAAACTAATTTCCTAAGACTAACGACATTTTATCATCTTGGATGCTTCCTTTCACCTGTGTGCTTTCTGCTTTCTGGCTCTTCACTTTTGTTTGACAAGGGGATGAGCGCTCCACCATTTTCTCTGCCGGGCCTTGATGGGAAAAGTATGTGCGTGGCCTTGTGTAGTCCTTATGCAAAGAAAACACGAGCTGTTATGTGCAATTTCATTCAGTGCTTGCGGTAACGAAGGAACCCAAATAAGGCAAACATTTGACGGACATGTGTGGTATTATGATATTTTAATGTGCGACACAGCCGGGATGCATTCCCTCATGTTTCCCGTCCATGTTTGGATGGTTTTGACACATTAGGGTACGGATGTGATTTTTCATCATGGCGTTCTCTTCCTTTACCTTTTTTCTGTCGTTGTTGCTCTTGCACTGACGTTAACAGAGTAAAGTGGAAACAGACATATGTCAACTTTCTCCCTTTTCTCTCTCCCAATCTTTTCTGTTTCACTATATCCCCCCTTTTATTCCATGTATCTATGGAGCGATCCATCCATCCATCTATCTATATGTCTATTTATCTATCTATCAACCATTTGTTTCTCTTTTAGAAGAGAGCGAAAGATTTGAAGCGGTAGATGATGGCAGGAAGAGAGCGAGGGAATTATTATGACAAAGAGGGATGGGTGGAGAACAAGATACAAAAAAACAAAAACAAAAAAAAACCCCATAAATTAGGCCATATTTCAGAGGCTTCCATGACTAATAAATCTTTTATTGTTTTGTTTACCCACTATATTTATTTGTTATTCCTCCTAACAGAGAGAAAAGTCATCCAAGTCAAATAAAAGCCATTATGAGACTCCGTGTCTCCGTGTTGGCCTTTATGACTCCGCATGGCAGACATGTCGGACCGACACACCAGCTCAAGTAGTCCACAATCTAGGTCGCCGTAATAGAAGTCATATGTCAGACGGCTTTGAATTAAGTTTTCATCATATGAGTGGATACTTGTGCATGAACGAATGTTGGGCAACGGATTTCTGCATTTGAGAAATGACTCATATATCCGTGCCGCGTCCAGCAGTCTTTCTGCATCAATTTGGGGAGTTTAAACAAAAACCCGAGACATTTGTAGCAGCTGGAGGTAATGACAACATTCAATTGGCAAGTTAAGATTTTTTTTTTGATTTAGCACAATGAGACAAAATCGTGTGTTGGCAATCATGTAAGCAATGCACCGGTTTCTGCTGCATGGTGATAATGTGATCTTGGCGATGTTTTAACGTGTGTTGACACACATGCGTGCTCATCCTGTTGTGGTCAGGTTTTTATTTCATCTGCTACCTGATATGTGTACATCTAAACCTAGAGCATCTCCAAGTCCACCTTTTATTTTACATATTCACCTTCCATTCTCTCTCTCTCTCTCTCTCTCTCTCTCTCTCTCTCTCTCTCTCTCTCTCTCTCTCTCTCTCTCTCTCTCTCTCTCTCTCTCTCTCTCTCTCTCTCTCTCTCTCTCTCTCTCTCTCTCTCTCTCTCTCTCTCTCTCTCTCTCTCTCTCTGTGAGTCATGCTTGTCAACCTTTAAGCAGGAGGGAGGAAGGCTATGATCAAGAAGAGATTGGGCTGTGATCCCTGAAAAGGACACACAGGGATAAACTAAGCGAACACACGGTGCACAAATACACTTATACATGTACGCGCGCGCGCGCACACACACACACACACACACACACACACACACACACACACACACACAGGCAGTCACAATAACACACAAATACACGCAAGTTATGGACATAGGTATTGAAGTGAAACACAATGAATTCTCATCACTCTCTTCCACACACATACCAACTCCAGATAACACACACACACACCCACACACACACCCACCAGTCAACGTATCATGTCTACACAGTCTGCTCCCAAATATTAAGAGTCGAATCTTGCCTTTTTGTCCTCCTCCGTCGCTATACCAATAGAGAAAGGAGGGTTATAAATCTGCTGGAAATTCTATTAGAGAAATGGATTTTTGCTTGCATTGTTCATCAATTCTATCATGAAGATAAGTTATTGAAACTGTGGTAATACATTACAGGATGAGAATGATTGTGCATCTTTTTTGGGGGGGGTGCAAGGAGGTCTGTAGATCATTATGTTTGGGTAATGAAGAGATGAATAAGTTCTCGAGAAAAAACTGCAGGAGTTACGCTTCCAAGGGTGCCGATGCTGAGGCCAGATGTCCATCTGGACTAGCGGGGACCCTTTTCTGCATACTGTATATCCCGTCTTCATTTCAAAAATCATCATGGTTTGTAGACCCGGTCAATCAGGGGAGCTTCTAACCATTAGACCGCATTACATGGTTGTGGCATGGGGGGAAATGGTGATGGGGAGAGTGAGGAAAGGAAGGAGAGCAAGAACAAGAAGAGGCGAAAGCAAAAAGGTGATGACAAAGCTAAAGACTCTCCTTAACCGGGCCTACCTTAATCCATAGATTGTCTATAAGCATGACTATGATGGTTGATTTGTGGCATCCCATTATTTTTTTTATTTCAGATGCCCTGTTATTAACATCATTATTGGTGATTTACGCACTGTGCATTTACATTAATTGCAGCTGACAAGACATGCACTCTTTGTTATGATATGATTACTATTCAGTGTTCTCGGACGCCTTTTGGTTGACACAGGTATTTATATGCTAATTGCTGACTCTCATACATTGCTTTGGATAAAAATATCCGCTAAAATAGAAAACGTACACTACCGTTCAAAAGTTTGGGATCACCCAAACAATTTTGTGTTTTCCATGAAAAGTCACACTTATTCACTACCATATGTTGTGAAATGAATACAAAATAGAGTCAAGACATTGACAAGGTTAGAAATAATGATTTGTATTTGAAATAAGATTTTTTTTACATCAAACTTTGCTTTCGTCAAAGAATCCTCCATTTGCAGCAATTACAGCATTGCAGACCTTTGGCATTCTAGCTGTTAATTTGTTGAGGTAATCTGGAGAAATTGCACCCCACGCTTCCAGAAGCAGCTCCCACAAGTTGGATTGGTTGGATGGGCACTTCTTTGAGCAGATTGAGTTTCTGGAGCATCACATTTGTGGGGTCAATTAAACGCTCAAAATGGCCAGAAAAAGAGAACTTTCATCTGAAACTCGACAGTCTATTCTTGTTCTTAGAAATGAAGGCTATTCCATGCGAGAAATTGCTAAGAAATTGAAGATTTCCTACACCGGTGTGTACTACTCCCTTCAGAGGACAGCACAAACAGGCTCTAACCAGAGTAGAAAAAGAAGTGGGAGGCCGCGTTGCACAACTGAGCAAGAAGATAAGTACATTAGAGTCTCTAGTTTGAGAAACAGACGCCTCACAGGTCCCCAACTGGCATCTTCATTAAATAGTACCTGTTAGAGCCTGTTTGTGCTGTCCTCTGAAGGGAGTAGTACACACCGGTGTAGGAAATCTTCAATTTCTTAGCAATT
Organism: Lampris incognitus; assembly: GCF_029633865.1. Lineage (NCBI taxonomy): Eukaryota > Metazoa > Chordata > Actinopteri > Lampriformes > Lampridae > Lampris > Lampris incognitus. The sequence continues at coordinate 7,620 of NW_026611426.1, forward strand.
TCTCGCATGGAATAGCCTTCATTTCTAAGAACAAGAATAGACTGTCGAGTTTCAGATGAAAGTTCTCTTTTTCTGGCCATTTTGAGCGTTTAATTGACCCCACAAATGTGATGCTTCAGAAACTCAATCTGCTCAAAGAAGTGCCCATCCAACCAATCCAACTTGTGGGAGCTGCTTCTGGAAGTGTGGGGTGCAATTTCTCCAGATTACCTCAACAAATTAACAGCTAGAATGCCAAAGGTCTGCAATGCTGTAATTGCTGCAAATGGAGGATTCTTTGACGAAAGCAGTTTGATGTAAAAAAAATCTTATTTCAAATACAAATCATTATTTCTAACCTTGTCAATGTCTTGACTCTATTTTCTATTCATTTCACAACATATGGTGGTGAATAAGTGTGACTTTTCATGGAAAACACGAAATTGTTTGGGTGATCCCAAACTTTTGAACGGTAGTGTATAAATGAAAGGAAATTTGAGGAGGAAGATGGTGGAAGGAAGGAGAAAAATTGATAAAAAAGAGAAGTATATTAAGAAAAGGAGGGAGAAGCATGAGATAATAATAATAATGACGATGATGATAACGATAATAATAATGTGATGTACTGGCGGCCCATCCAGGGTGTCTCCCTGCCTGCGCCCAGTGACTGCTGGGATAGGCTCCAATGTCCTCGCAACCCTAATTAGGATAAGCATCTTGGATAATGGCTAATAATAATAATAATAACAATAATAATAATAAATATATATCAATTTATATAGCACCTTTCAAAACGCAGTTACAAAGTGTTTTACAATAAAAACATAACAAATTAAAACACAAAAAGATTAAAACAAACTATCCATCCATCCATTATCCAAACTGCTTATCCTGCTCTCAGGGTCACGGGGAAGCCATAAAAATAGCATATTATAAAACAGAGTAAAACGAACTAAAATGCCATGAAATATAAATGAATTCATCAAAAAGCAGTTAAAAAAGTGGGTTTTTAAAAAGTGATTTAAAAGATAATAGAGAGTTTTCAGTCCTGATCTCCTCAGGTAGGTCATCCAAAGTGTAGGAACCCTAACTGCAAAGGCTCCATCACCTTTGTGTCTCAATCAGGACCTTGGACAACGAGGAACGACGCATCCCATGATCTCAGGGAGTGGGAATAAGGCAATTAGGTAAGGCAATAAGAGATCTGATAAATAACTTGGAGCGAGGCCTCTTTAGGCTTTGTAAGTAATCAATAATATCTTAAAATCAATTCTAAAAGCAACAGATAACCAGTGTAGGGAGGCCAGGATCGTGGAAATGTGATCATGTTTCCTAGTCCGAATTAAAATCCTGTTGGCAGAGTTTCGGATAAGCTGGAGGTGGGAGAGAGATTTTTTTTTTTTTTACTGATGCCAGACAGCAAGGAATTACAGTAGTCCAATCAAGTGGTTATGAAGGCATGGATTACAGTTTCCAGAGTTTTGGTGGAAAGAAATGGTCTAATCCTTGAAATGTTTCTAAGGTGATGCAAGCAAGATTGAACCAATGATTTAACATGTTTGTCTAAGCTGAGGTTTTGATCAAAAATGACACCAAATTTTCTGCAATGTTGCATTATTGAATTGGACAATGAACCAAGACTGTTTGATAATTGGGTACTTGCATCATCTTGACCTGATCAATATCTCTGTCTTATCAGCATTTAGCTGCAGGAAATGTTGTGACATCCAGATGTAGATGTCATGAAGGCAGTTTAGCAGGTTGACAGTGTTCTGATAGCTGTTTGCAGGGTCACAGCTAAGATAAATCTGAGTATCAAACATAAACATATCATCAGCGTAAAACTTGAAACTGATATTATATTTTATATATAAGGTGGCCTAGAGGAAGCATATACATAAATGGAAAAGAGGATTGGACATAGCACCAAGCCTTGGCGCACCCCACAGTGAGCACTTGTTTCAGCTGACCTGGAATCAGCGATACCAACACAGAAATGCCTGTCTTTTAGGGGGGACTTGAACCATTGCAGAGCAGTGCCACTGATAACCCACCCAGGTTTTGAAACAGTGCAAGAGGACATCGTGGTCAACAGTGCGCTGAGGTTCAGGGGAACAAGAATGGATTTATGGCCAGCATCAGCCGACAGTAATAAATCGTTGAAGACCTTAAGAAGACAAGTTTTAAGTACTATAGTTTTTTTTTCTAAAACAGGATTGGACTTTCTCAAAGATATTGTTTTTGTGAATAAAAGGTAGCAGTTGATCTGCTACAACCTTTTCTGAAACCTTAGCTGAAAATAGAAGTTTAGAAATAGGACTAAAATTTTTAAGATCAGACAAATCAAGAGACGGCTTTTTTAAAAGTGGTTGAACAATAGCAGTTTTAAAAAATTCAGGAATGGAGCCTTTCGACAGAGAGCAATAGAAAATTTGCAGAACAGAGGGGAAAACTTAAAAACCTCCTTTAGAAATGTTACAGGAGGAATATCTAAGGACAGGTTGAGGTTTTCATTTTCTGTAACATGTTAGTCAGTGTAGACGGAGAAGTTGGATAAAATGAGCAGAGGGAAACTGCACAGGACTACTCAACGGTGATTGGATAATCTGGGAGAGAAATGCAACTTCTAATAATTGAGAGCATCTTAATGAAGAAGGAAAGAAATTAATTGCATTTCTCAGGGGTGGCATTTAATATCTGGCCTGGGGGAGGATCAATGACATGGCTAACAATATTGAACAACAATCTTGGGTTGGACTGATCCTTTTCAAATACAGAAGCAAAATATGCAGGTCTAGAATTTTTAACCCCCACGTTAATAGTCTTAACTAGAGAACTGAGAATTTCCTGGCGAGCTGTAAGTTTGGAGGATTTCCACAAACGCTCCGTCCGCCTTGCAGCATTTTACTTCAGCATCTGAATATTTTCATTTATCCAGGGAGATGACTAGACTTTTTGGTCTTGAAGGGAGTGATTTCGTCTAGGATGGAGTAATACGTGTCATTAAAATTATTCAACAGCTCACTTACAATAGGAGGTGAGCCAGAAAAACTAGTGGGGATATTGAAGGAAGATAAAAACAAGATAAAGTGCAAAGCACTAAAAAAAGCAAGAGAAGAAAATGAAGGGAAAGAGGGAGGAGGACCAGAGGACGGGCCCAAATTGTCACATCCGTGTTTGTCCGCTTCCCGAATGCGGCGTAACTGATTGAATTTTGACCAAATGTCTTCCAGACCTTCCACCACATAAAACCTTCCAGCTTCTGTTGAAAGTCATCTCAGCCAAGGCCTCCCCTCTCTGGGCACAGCGTCTCGCTCTGCGGTCCCCGGGAGTCTGGGGAGATGGATGATGAAATATAGATGCTCTTTCAGTAGGTTCTGGGGGGCTGGCGGTGACAGTCATGGCGGGGTGGTGTGGATGTTCTGTGTCTATGCAGGCATTTTTGTGTCCATGGTGTCCTGTGGGTGTATATGTGTATGTATGTGTGTGTGTGTGTGTGTGTGTGTGTGTGTGTGTGTGTGTGTGTGTGTGTGTGTGTGTGTGTGTGTGTGTGTGCACATGTGTGTGTGTGTTTGCTCACAGCTATCCTCTCCTCCATATTAAGTTCCATTATTCATGTGAGGAGAATAATAACAATGGCCAGGTCACCCTCTGTCGCTTCGGATATTGTAGTTAACCCGTAAATAGACACACTCACACACACACACACACACACACACACACACACACACACATACACAAGTCACACACTCCACAACACCCACAATACCCACCAAATTAAAGTCTGCCTCATTTGTATCAGATACTACATTTAGTGTTCAAAGAAAAAAGCCAACCACACCTAAATAGGCCAGCATACATATACAAACATGCAAACACACACATACACACAAACACGCATGCGTACATGCAAAAAAAAAAGTCCTTTTAGGTTATGTAACCTTGGTTCAGCAACAGTAGACAACAGATATTAGACAGATTCACCCTAAGCTTATCCAGATATGAGGCACAGCCCACTCAGCCTGGAGCCTTTAACCAGCGGAGCCGGCGGAATGGAAAAGGCCTGTTTGATTTCACATGTCTCTGTGTCAGATCGCATCACAGCAAGCCACGGGTACACGGAGATGGCAAAGGGGTTTGGCAAAGGTGTGTGTGTGTGTTTATGTATATGTGTGTGTGTGTGCACGAGCAAGCGTGTGTCCATGAAAGACAAATTGTATGCATCTGTGTTTTTTTGTTGTTTTGCTGAGTGTGTGTGTTTGTGCGAGCATGTTTCATTTAAGGAAGAGAGACCTCGGGAAGCCAAGGAGAGATGGCCATTGGCTGGGCTCCATGGGAGAGATTAAAAAAGAATGAAAGTGAAAGAGGAGGAGAATAAACAGAGGGAACTGATGGGGGCGTCGGGGGGGCAGGAGGAGGGGGGGGAAAAGTAAGCGATTTCTTTTATGAAACCTGAGAGACCTTCAATGGCCAGCTCATGTCTCTCAGGTTTTCTCCTTTCTTTCTTTCTATATGTCTCTCTCACCATGTTTCTTCTCACTTTTCCTTTTCTATCCTTCGCTCTCTCTCACTCGCTCTCTCTCGCTCTCTCTCTCTCTCTCTCTCTCTCTCTCTCTCTCTCTCTCTCTCTCTCTCTCTCTCTCTCTCTCTCTTAATCTTGTCTCTCTTGCTCTCTCTGTCTCCTTTTTTCTCTCTGGGGTGCTGTAACTGCATTTAATATTGTTCCATAAAGACAGTAATAAATATTGACTTTTGGCTAGCTCATATTCCCCATGTCTTTAAGCTAGTCTACTGTAGGAGAAGACCAAAGTCATGTAGCGGGTATTACACTGCCTCTTGCCTCCAGCAAAAACGCTGTACCGTATTAAATCTGTATGTTTTGGACCTGTGAAAGTGTGCTCTTTTTCTTTTTCCATTTTTAGCGAGATGTAATTACCTGTCTTCAAGTGTTAATAATCCAAAAGCAAGGGCAGCAGCATCTTGAGTCACATCCTGCAGCTTGAAAAGCTAAGCTCTGATGAAAACACCTATTCAGTCCTCACACATAGTGTTAATAATATAATATATATACACATACATATACACACACACACATATAGTACATATACATATGTATATATATATGTAAAAAATTGTATCGTGTTTTTTTTCCTCCCTCTGATTATCTTTAATAGCCTGGAGTGCTGCAGACTGGTGGTGTCAAACATTTTTTATTTCCCATCTTTAAAATCAGCGGACCACAAATGCAACAGTGAAATGAGACAGGCCTGCCTTGTGGCAGATCCCCAGCTGGTAACCACAGTGAGTTTAGGCTTGCATTAATATGATCTCCTGCATATGAATGTGGATTATCACATTGCAGTAGCTGACAGGGAGGTCTGGCTCTGTCTCTCGCTGGAGCTGCCTCGTACTCCCTCTTTTGCAAAACGGTATCCTAGACCCGGTTCTGCCACCTGAAAGCCGACGGCAATGCGCTAGTTTTGGACCCTTTATTTATTTATTTAGGGAAGATTGAACGGGCATCTACGTTGTCAGGCTTCATGCACAAAAGCACTTATATGAGCAAGGCTTTTCATAAAAGTCCCTGTACTTTTATAAAAGCTTTGTTGTTTCCAATCACCCTTCTTCCTATATTGCGTCAGTCTTAATTTTTACTCTATTTTTGATGCTTGTGATATTGGAATAAGCATCCCACTCATGACATTTGAATTATTTCATTAATTGTCATTTCTGTTTCTTTTTCATTGCTTTCATTTTATTCTGTATGCAAAGAAAAAAAAGTGAACAAATGAAGATTATTATTTTCATATATTATAACACTGCTGCACACACAGTCCTCTTCTGTTGGCTGAGGAGCTGCACGAGGGCACACATTCCGTCGAAACTGACATTATTTTCAAAGTAGGCGTTGAATTGCTGGGATGACGCGACAGCAGTTTAGGAAGACATAGTTGGCCACTAAAGCCAATGACTGCTGCAAACAATATCCTAACGGTGACCATCCCATGTTTGATCCTGATTTCTGATGTCCTAGTTTGGTCAAAGCCAGCGAACAGTAAACCATGTTGGCAGTGTACCGTTTCTCATGATAGTCATGGCGCATCACAGCTCTTGCTGTTATTCAGACCAAAATTAACAAGCATAGAAGGTCACAATTCAAAATAATTTTGCTTTTTTCAATCATCCATTCACTGCATTTATTCTATTAAGTTGCATATGTGGCGTAGAATGGTGTGTTGTGGGAGGTCAATATGGGGTCGGGGACAGAATGCCCCGTCTTTGTAATTTTGTAATTCATCACCCATCTTTTGACTCTGGTGCCCTTGCTTAGTCCTATAACACTCCCCTCCCCTGTCCCCCTCCTCAAAAATACCCCCCTCCTCCCCCACTCTCTGTGATTTAATTAAGTGGCCCCTTTATGAATAAAAGCCTCTATTGATCATGTTTGACGGGAGGCTGACAGCCTGGCCGGCCTGGGACAGGACGGGAAAGGAAGACCATCCTCCTCGCTCACTTCCTAACGTTTGCATGAGTATGTGGCTGTGTGGCTGTGTGTGTCTGTAGGTGATTGTCTGTATATCTGTGCTGTGGAGTGGCACTGCATGAGTGTGAATGAGTCTATGTTTGTGCATTATTTTTCTATGTGCAAGTGTGTGTGTGTGTGTGTGTATGTGTGAGTGTGTGTGTGTGTGTGTGTGTGTGTCTGTGACAGCAGATCTGTGTGTTTGTGTGTGTGTTTATGTATCTGTGGACTGCTGTTGTGTGTCTGTGCAAGTGAATGTGTGTTTATGTGAGGTGGTGTTGTGCCTGAATGTGTGTGGTTGTGATTTCTAATGTGAAGGTATGGAGATGTGTGTGTGTGTGTGTGTGTGTGTGTGTGTGTGTGTATGTTTATGTATCTGTGGACTGCCGTTGTCTCTGTGCAAGTGAACATGTGTTTATGTGAGGTGGTGTTGTGTCTGCGAGTGTGTGCGTGTGGTTGGGATTTCTAATGTGAAGGTATGGAGATGTGTGTGTGTGTGTGTGTTTGTGTGTGTGTGTGCTTGTGTTCAAGTACAATCAGTGAGTGTTTTATATTACTGCATGTGTGTGAAAGATGGAGACTTAAGTCTCTCAAAAAAACATGTGTGTGTGTGTGTGTGTGTGTGTCTATCTTTTGTGTTTCAGTGTGTTGTCGTATGTGACTGAATCAGAGTGTAGCGGCCGTTCGGGAGCTGTACCTTCTAAATCAAACTAAATGCTCTAAAATGCTCCCATGGGCCCTCGCAACTCCTTCGTTAGAGACACACACTCACGCAGACACACACAGAAATGCGCACACACACTCGCATTCATCAAACGCCTGCTTTGATACACACACTACATCAGCATTATAAATGGAAATCGTCTGTGCTTTCTGTAACTCTCTTCCTTCTCTCTCTCTCTCTCCCCCCCTCTGCCCATTGCTCTCCGTAAGGCTGTAAGTATCTATTATGTTTTGTCGATACTGTAATTAAATTGGACAGCTTAATGTGATTCTCTGTGATCCATAGGCCTTTATGGATATAAAAGCTTTTCTGGCCCTGTGCCCAAAAGACATCCAACAAATTTAGATGAGTTACTATCGTGGAGAAAGAAAAAAAAAGTTGAGAGGTTAAAGCAGTGGGGCGCACACATGGTCATTTGTTACCGGCTAATTCACTTTTATGTCCCTGACGCCATTTTGTTTTAATACGTTTTCTTCTTTGAATTGTCGTCCGCAAGACTAAGTGATATTACCACTCCGTCTCTCGTTTTTTCTTTCTTTAGTTGGTTCTTCCAGTGCTTTAGCTAAGCGATATTGCAGGCTCTTAGGGACATTTATGGCGCTAATAAAACTTCAGTGGAGGAGGATCCTCAGACGGCGTTACAGCGGACAGACAGAGGGGAGAAATGAATGGAGGACAGGGTGGAGGGATCAACGGGGGGATGGGCGAGAGACGGATGATGGAAAGGATAGACAGATTGGATACATGAATGAATGGAGATATATATATAGATAGATAGATAGATAGATAGATAGATAGATAGATAGATAGATAGATAGATAGATAGATAGATATAGCTATATATAGATGTGTGTGTGTATGTTTATATATATATATATATATATATATATATATATATATAGGTGGCTAGATGAGGGATGGTTCTTTGTCTCCAGCGTGTAAAAATCATGGGTTAGGGATGCTTCGGCGCTGAGAGTAAGGTCAGACTACGACACCCCGTCTTCTCTACCAAAACCACATCTACAACTCTGTCTGTTCATGAGTAAGGTTGTGGCCTGGGGAGCTCAGCCTTGGTGTCGTCAATGTTAAAGAGCAACGCATAGTGTGTCACAATACACTTAACCACTTAGCCTCATTCTAAAATGCTTTTTAGCATTACTTTTTTTTCTTTACCATAACAAAATAATGAAAAGCAGAAGACCACCTAAAATTCACAAATCAATCATCTTAAACCCATGACAACTGGGTTTTCGACAATGCAATGCGAATGAGAGATGACTAATCATTCCGACAGCAAAGGATTCTGGGTGGTTTTCATTTTATTTATTTATGTATTTTGGGGGGGGGGTATCCCCGTTTTTCTCCCCAGTTGTACCCGGCCAATTACTGCACTCTTCTGAGCTGTCCTGGTCTCTGCTCCACCCCCTCTGCCAATCTGGGGAGGGCTGCAGACTATCACATCTCCTCCGATACCTGCGGAGTCACCAGCCGCTTATTTTCACAAGACAGTGAGGAGTTTCACCAGGGGACGTAGCGCGTGGGAGGATCCCGCTATTCCCCCCAGTTCCCCCTCACCCCCCCCCCCCGAACAGCACCCCGACTGACCAGAAGAGGCACTAGTGCAGTGACCAGGACACACACCCACGTCCAGCTTCCCACCCACAGACACGGCCAATTGTGTCTGTAGGGACACCCGACCAAGCCGGAGGTAACACAGGGATTCGAACGGCCGATCCCCGTGTTGGTAGGCAACTGAATAGACCGATATGCCACCCAGACACCCCCTTGTAGTCCATGGGCCAGAGCCCAAAATTTCCTATTTCGGTACACTCAAGGTGGCAAAACTTACTTATAATTTTTGAAAGGATCCATGTCTGTAGATGATATTTTGGTATGATAACCATTCCTGAGTGGCAGCTGTATCACAGTTATCAGCTCATGAAGTTAACCACCCGCTAAACTAAATTGCATTTTAGACGCTGGTGCATATCCTGGTTTAGCCTCATGGTCAGGACATTTTTCAATGTTCTATAATATTGTCTTTGGTATCATTTTAAAGGGGACCTTCTTAGCTTTCATTCAAGCCCTGTTGTGGATATTTCTCACAAATATAGAGGTCACTTGAGCTCTTCAACCCGTCAATAACACACATCTTTCTGCAATTTTCGCCTAAACTATATACTTTCTTTTAGCCCTGTGGCATCTAGGAATATCAGGGACACAAAACACAAAAACTGGAATACTCACAGGACTGTAAAGATTCAGGAAATATATAATATACCCATACTATTTCATTGTGTGAGGTGATTGTGAACCTTAAATTAGAAGGGCATTATTACTAAGAAACTAACTAGACCAAAGCCAGTTAGTCCATGGGTCAGACCAGATATCGATATCACCCAAGGTGACACAACTTCACTGGTGCCATTTTATTTGGTACACTAACAGAAGTAAAATAATACATGATAACCTTTCCAAATGAGCAGCTATTTCATTTTTCTTTCAGGAAACCTGTTTCTGTGCCTCTCACGATTGTGTATTTGCCCAGATTTTTACAAATATAGCATTTCAACACCCCTGGTACTGATTAGCCTAGCTTAAACTCTGGGACAGTTCTTAGTTGGCCAACAACCAAGGATAACCAGTACTGTGTACTTCCATTCATTGTGCTAAGCTAGACTAACGTGCAGCCAGATAGCTTTCTGCTAAACACATATAGAGGAAACTGGTATCTATCTTCTTGTCTCACTCTGGAGAAGATTGTAAGCTAATTTCCCATAATGTTAGCATGTTCTTTTAATGTATATGTTAATATGATTAGTTAAAGTGGCGACGAGGAACTTTCATCTTGTGTTGATTTTAGCGGCCTCATGTGGACAAAATACAGCTGTTGCATAGCAACTAGGTAATGTATCTATTTGTGGCTATGTAAGATAAATAATGGTAATATGACGCTGGTGAAGCAAAGTAAACTTTGTTTTAGTAGTGTTCATACACCTAAGTTACATGTATTTGTTTGTATGTGGCAGGTGAAAACTGACTGAATATGGCCACTGGTGAACAAGCAAGTTTTTACCCAATACCAAAGCGCCCACGGGTGGAGTGCATTATCCACTGTTCTGATGATACAGATAAGCTGGTTTCACTACAAAGTGTCGACTCATGGAGAACTCTGCTCAGGGCAGCTCAGATACGAAATCATGCACCAGTTTTGAAACTGGCAAAAGACATTCCTGAGGGACAGATTCCAGCAATCTACTACCACAGAAAGTGTCGCAGTATCTTCACTATGAAGCAAATTCTTGATGGCCTCCTTGCAAAAGAAAAGAAAAGTTGTGTCTCTGCTGAAGAGAAACAATCTAAGAGAGTAGCTCGACATGCTCCAAGTACATCTAGGACTTATGATGCAGAGTGCATATTTTGTCAGAAAAACAGCAAATATTCCAAGAGACAGAATACGAGAGAAGTACTGGTGCAGTGTCGAGAACTGCGAGCTGATGCAAAGATCAGGAGTGCAGCCACAAAGAAAAGGGACAGCAGAATCCTTGCCATTGTGAGTAGAGACCTTGTAGCAGCTGAAGGGCACTACCACAGGTCATGCTATAGACTTTACACCAAAGAAGAGGTTTCCAAAGGAGAGGTTGCCAGCATGAAGATGATGATGCTGCAGCCCAGTATGAAGCTGCTGTGAATAAGGCATACAATGAGCTGTTCCTCTTCATCAGGATGGAGCTTTTTGGCAATCCTCAAGTGATGACAATGACTGATCTCTCTTCTAGACTGGTAGCTTCAATGAACTCCCAAGGCATTGCCCAAGTCAAGGAATCAACCAAGAAGCACATAAGGCGAAACCTGGAGAGTAAGTTTGCTGGAGCCTTGCAGATATTCCCTGATGAGAAAGGAAAATTCCTCCTCTATCCCGATAACTTGTCCATGAGGGAACTTGCCAAAGAAAATCAGTCTCTCAAAAGGGAGCTGCAGACCCTGAAAAGTGTCAGTGCACAAGATGTTATAGCCAAAGCAGCCATCAAATTGAGAGCAGACATTAAAAGTCAAGATGTTCCTCAAACCTGGCCGCCTGAAGTCAAACCAGAAGCAGAATGTCCTACCATTCCAGAGTCGCTCATTATCTTCCTGTACTCTCTACTCACAGGCTCAAATGATCCTGATCATGCATCCCAGAGAGTGCAGTGCCTTCTGCAGTCATTTGGCCATGACATAGTATATGCAGTGACATGTGGAAATACCAAGCCTTCCAAGCACATTGTTCTGCCATTCAGTGTCAAATCGTTGACAGGAAATGTAGAGTTGATAAACATCCTCAACCGACTTGGTCACAGTGTGTCCTATTCACAGATGGAAGAGATCAACACTGCTCTGTGTCTCCAGAAACTCTCATCATCAGGGAGTGGCATTGCCCTTCCAGCTAACATCCATCCTGGCATATTCACAACTTTAGCCTGGGACAATATCGACCGTCTTGAAGAAACTGTCAGTGGTGAGGGAACATCTCACAGAGTCAATGGGATTGCTGTGCAAGCAAAGCCAGTCAACCCACTTCCTGTCCAACCCATGCCCACTGTTCCCAAAACAAAGAAGAGAAGCATTGATGGACCCCCACCAATGTTACCAACTTACAATGCTGGACAACGGGTAGGGCCACCACAAAGCAAAACGTCAGATGCCGATACTGCAGCCAATACTAAGCTTGCCAGAGAGAAAAACCTTCTTTGGGTCCTAGCACGCATGTCACAACAAGAAGAACAGTCAGTCAGCAGCTGGACAGGCTTCAACATCCTGACTCAAGGAGAGATGACGGTCATCCCCGACAATATAGGCTATTTGCCTACCATCAATGCTCCAGCGACACAAATGTCTACTGTCAACGAGGTGCTTAACCAGTCGCTGAGCATCACGCAGTGCTTAGGCCTGAGGAAGATTGTCTGTGTCTTTGACCAAGCCCTGTATGCGAAGGCTGTCGAGATCACATGGAAACACCATGACAAGTTCCATGATATCATCGTTAGGCTTGGGGTATTCCACACCATCTGCACACTGCTGGCAATAATAGGAAAGCGTTTCCAAGATGCTGGACTCAAAGACCTCTGCATTGAGTCTGGCATGATTGCAGAAGGCTCAATTGCTGGTGTTATGGATGGCCGCAAGTACAACAGGGCAGTGCGACTACACAAGCTCCTGTATGAGGCTCTCATGCGACTGACCTTGAATGGTTTCCTGTCCTGGTTGGAAGAAACTCACAGGAATGACATGGTTCACCTGAATGAGACACTGAAGACCATTGACAGCCTTGGGAAAGAAGTCTCGCAACATGCTTTGAAGGAGGTCCTCGAGAACAGCTCTTGTACACGCATCATGGATCTATTTGAAGTCTACCGTGAGTTCCTTAGAGGTGGAAACGGCAGCCTCTCGAACTTCTGGATGTCCTATTTGGACATGGTTGAAATCTTGTTGGGGCTCATCCGAGCATCCAGAGAGGGAGACTGGATGCTACACTTGGCTAGCATTCGAGCAATGATCCCATGGCGCTTTGCTTATGACAGGATGAATTATGCACGCTACCTCCCCTACTACTACGCCCAGATGTCTGAGCTGCCCATCACACACCCAGATGTGTACACAGAATTCATGGAAGGAGGCTTCTCAGTCCAACTGGGCTCCACCAATCCCTTTGGCCGAATCCCTGTTGACCAAGCTATAGAAGAAACGGTGAACAAAGACACCCAAACAGCTGGAGGGACAAAGGGATTCAGCTTGAAGCCAGGAGCTGTGACCAAATATTATCTCACAGCTGAGTATAGAAGCATGTACCTCAGACAGCTGAGAGACCTGACAGGTCAAGGCAGGTGCAAATGGTCTCATCCAGATCTACAGAGTCCAAGGATCAAGAGAGATGAAGCAGATGTCCAGTCTCTCATGGACCTTATGGAGAATAACTGGCTCAATCCTATGTCCCCTGATGAGATTGATTTGGTTAGCCTCTCCACTGGCAACATGGCTCCACCTGATGTGACCATAGATCTCTTGAGAGCTCTTGAGAAAGGAGAAGAGGCCTACCAAGCATTCCAGCAAACAAGGTTAGATGCAGACCCACCACCTGTGAAATTCCACGACAAGATGACCAAGCAAAGTCTGAAAACATTCTCCAATGTCAGCACAAAACAAGCTCATGGAAAGAAAGCACAGGATGTGGTTCTGAAGGCAGATAGAAACATTTTCAGTCACATGATCCTGGTGGCTGAAAGCAGGAAGGTGAATCTGAAGGGTGTCCTTGCCTACCCACTGGGCCCACTACCATGGGCACTGGCAAATGCTGATGGGTCCTTACGAAAAACAAACAAGGCTGCACTTGCCAGAGAGCTTGAAAAGAATGTATCTCCTGCAGAAGACATCCCAATCCCATCTACTTCCATCATTGATGGGATGAGCCTGGTCCAAAAAATGAATGGCATCAACAAAACCTTTGCACAGGTGGCAGAGTCAGCCTTGACCCAGGTCCTCCATGAGGGAGCACAGAGTGGGAGGATTGATGTTGTTTTTGATGTCTATCACCAGACTTCGATCAAAGATGCTGAACGACTGAACCGGGGTGGAGACATCACTCTCCAGTACAGGAATCTTGCAGGGGGACACCACGTCCAGCAGTGGAGAAAAGTTCTGTGCAGTTCCTCCAACAAGACCAGTCTCATCAAGTTTCTGGTGGAAGAGTGGAAACTCCCACGATACAGAGCTATGCTGCATGGCAAGGTGTTGTACATGACCTGTGAGGAAACCTGCTACAAGTTGACAGAAGATGGGTGTGAGGAAGCAGCAGAACTGCACTCCACACATGAAGAAGCTGACACCCGTCTGCTCCTGCATGCATTGCATGCAGCAAATGCGGGCTCAAAGTCAGTTATCATCACAGCTGAGGACACTGATGTCATGGTGCTTTGTCTTGGCTTCCAGAAGGACATCACCTGTCCCATCTACCAGAAGTGTGGGACTCAGAACCGCACACGATTTGTCGACATCACCAAACTGGCAAGTTCACTTGGAGACAGCATCTGTGACAGCCTAATTGGCTTACATGCCTTCACAGGCTGCGACACTGTCAGTGCATTCGCTGGTTGAGGGAAGCTGAATGCCCTGAAGATAGTGAGAAAGCACACTTCCTGCCAAGAGACTTTTAGTCAACTGGGACAGACATGGAATGTGAGTGATGAGCTGTTCCAGAAAATTGAGCAGTTCACCTGTCGGATGTATGTTGCTAATAGCAGCACTGCTGAGGTGAACAAACTGCGTTACCAGCTCTTCTGCACCAAAAGGGGAGAGGTTGAGTCCAGCCAGCTGCCACCATGTAGAGACTGTCTCTTTATGCATGTTCAACGAGCCAACTATCAGGCAGCAATATGGAAGTGCTGTCTGCAGGCTAACCCTGTGGTGCCAAGCCCTACTGAGTATGGATGGACAGACGATGAAGGCAAGCTGGCCATTTACTGGATGCGCTCCCCACCTGCACCAGATGTGGTCTTGGAAATGCTAACATGCAAGTGTGTGCATTCATGCAAAATGCCAAGCTGCATGTGCCTGTCAAATGGACTTCCATGCACAGACATGTGCAGGTTACAGACCTGCAGTAACCAAAAAACAGCAGGATGGTCCAGAACTGGACTTTGAACTTGGGGAGTCAGATGATGAGAGAAACGAGCAGTTTGATGAATGACAGTGTGATGATTCTGATGGTATTACTGTGGTAGTAGTCTATTGATGCACAGGATGTTGATTCTGGACTTGGGTACCCAGAGCTTGATAACAATAATGTAACCATATTCACATATACCCATTACCCTACCCATTACCATTACATATACCCACTAATGATATGGGATTACATGTATCATTGACTAAGTATATGTAAATGTCAATGTTGTTTAAAATATTAAAATAGTTCATTACCTCACTATGGTATTCCTTTTTATCATGTATTTTGATTGTGTATTTAAACAAATGTATAGAGACCAGTTTGTGACCTAACTGGCTTTGGTCTAGTTCTCATTTAAGGCTCACAATCACCTCACACAATGAAATAGTATGGGTATATTATACATTTCCTGAATCTTTACAGTCCTGTGAGTATTCCAGTTTTTGTGTTTTGTGTCCCTGATATTCCTAGATGCCACAGGGCTAAAAGAAAGTATATAGTTTAGGCGAACATTGCAGAAAGATGTGTGTTATTGACGGGTTGAAGAGCTCAAGTGACCTCTATATTTGTGAGAAATATCCACAACAGGGCTTGAATGAAAGCTAAGAAGGTCCCCTTTAAAATGATACCAAAGACAATATTATAGAACATTGAAAAATGTCCTGACCATGAGGCTAAACCAGGATATGCACCAGCGTCTAAAATGCAATTTAGTTTAGCGGGTGGTTAACTTCATGAGCTGATAACTGTGATACAGCTGCCACTCAGGAATGGTTATCATACCAAAATATCATCTACAGACATGGATCCTTTCAAAAATTATAAGTAAGTTTTGCCACCTTGAGTGTACCGAAATATCGTCTAGCCCATGGACTATTGCGTGTTTTTTGTGTGTGTCTTATCGACGTGTATGCCACCATTTAAAGAGAGTAAGGGTTTTAAAAGAGTGAACATCCAAACCTTAGGAGGGAACTCGCACTAATTCGATACCCCTTTTTATCAGATCCACCTGATGACATGTTATATGATTAATGGTGGATGGCTTGTCTTCCCCCCTGGCAGATGGTTGAGCTTGATAAACCCATTACCACTGTTTAGAGTTGCAGCCTTGGGCTACAGATAGGCCATATGCATGACTGACCCTGCAAACAGACTGTTTTTACAGACGGCCTTGCATTACTTGCAGGTAGCTGTCGAACCCGTCAACCAAAACGGATGAAGACGTCGGATAATAGTTCACACAAATAAATAATGAACATTGCACCATGTTTGTAGAAATAAAGTCTAATGTAAAAGTCTTGCAGCCTTGATTTACTGATCGACTGATTTCATCACAAACACAAAAAGCGAGCAGGAAACAGCGAATAGTAATCGGCAGCGAGACATTTGCATTGTAATGCCACATAATGGATCTCCAACAGCCGCAGTGGCAGACTGTGTTATTTGAAATGCAAGAATTTCAATCAGAAAGCAACAAAGAGCTCAATTTGACGCATTAGGATGTGGCAGTGAAACTGAGAAATTTCCATTCTTTAGACAGCCAGAAGCTCATTGTCTCAAATGGGTAAATGTAATCACAAGAGGTTAAAACCAAATTACAGCTGTGTGTAAATGGTAATGCCTCAGTTTAAAGCAAGATATCAAAACTCACAAGTCCCGACGCTGCCTAAGCATTTTATAAGCCATCTTAAAATGACATCAACTACATCACTGAACAGCTTTGTTAAGAAACTCAGAAAAAGGAATAAGGAAGAAAAAAAAGAGCTTGAATGGACTACGATCCCGTAATACAAAAGTCAACTAAAGAGATTTACCCATCACCAGACACCATATTCTTTCTGCTGAGCCATAATTAGACCAAGAATAAATTAGGAATAAATCCTCTTACTAGAGTAAATGATTAAATTCCTCATTGCATGGCGTACATGGCTGGGCCCTCACCCCTTTAGAGGAAACGGTGCTGTGATTTGGCAAATGGCTGAACCTGCCACTAGCAGTGAGGATGAACTTAAACAGCCTCATTTGACTCCTCGGGAAGTGTCTGAACCCAAGTCCAAAGGGCCATCATGGTGCGAGGGATAGGACTATGGTAAATAGGTCAATGAGAAACTGGAGGGGTGAGGAAGAGTAGGAAAAAGAGAGGAGGAGAGGACAAGTAAGGAAAGAAGGTTTGCTAGGAGACGAAGAGGCAGGCAGACACACGGAGGAAGACATACAGCACTGTACTTACAGTGTAAACTATGCAAGCTTAAACATTCGGAAGGAGAAGAAGAGATAGAAGAGTAAAAAAATGGAGGCCATATGGAAAGGAACTTGGAGAGAAAGGTGGCAAGAGACAATAATGGTAATAGAAGAGAAGAGCAAGCAAGGGCACGAGAGAGAGAGAGAGCAAAGTAGTGGGAGGCATTGGATGAGGCAGAACAAAAAGGTGGGAGAGAAGGGTAAGAGAGAGAGAGAGACGTTTGGGGGAGGGTTGTATGAAAAGAGTGAGTTGCAGGAGGCTGAAGGGAGAAATGAGGGGAGAGAGGGATGGAGAGCGGAGGATAAAAGAGCTGACTGAGGTGTTTTGTCTTTATAAGCACATGGGGAGCACCTCAGCACCCATAAATAATATACTGCAGATTAGTGGATTGGACAGGAGGAGGGGACTGCTGAGAGTGTGTGTGTGTGTGTGTGTGTGTGTGTGCCCACCCAGCGAGATGTTATGTTTATGTATGCAGACATAAATATGTTTGTGAGTGTGCATGTGTACTTGTTAGCACATGCGTCTTAATGTCTACACCGAAGAGTGTGTGTGTGTATGGGGGGGGGTCTCCATGAGTTCTGATCTTTCTCTCAGCATGTAACTGTTGCCACGGTTACAAAGGGCCATTTTGCCGGTGGGCCAATTAACTCCTAGAACAGAGGAGAACAGGTGTCTCGGTGGTACCGGGCTTTGAAAGAGAGAGAGTCGAGGGGAGACAGAGGTAGAAGGAGGGTTTAAGAAAATGAAAGTGCGAAGGTGTGCTCTCACGTGTGTCTGTGCGTTCAGCATCGAGACACGGAGAAGATGGCAGGCGGAGAGAGAGGATGTGCCTTAGAGAAAATAAAAGTGTGAACGTGACTGATGGAGTCTTTGTTAACCCCCGTACATGACAAATACCCACCGCGAGCTCAAACACGAGTGAGATGGAGCATGAAAAAAAGGTGAGGGAAAGAGAGAGCTGAAACTCAGTGAGACACACGAAGGAGCAAAACCGTGCATGTAAGACTGAGGATATGTCTTTCTCCAACCTGAAGCAGCCCTGCATTAATACCATAGTGACAGCGGTGTCAGAAGCACCTATGCATTGCTGCTGTAGTGGCGGCCATGGGAGAACGCCTGGCGAGTCCCACGTTTTGCATCCATTTATATCAGGACTCAGGAACCCTTTATTTGTCATTTCATTTCATGTATGGAAGTACATGAAATGAAACAAAATATTGTTTCCCCCAAACTACAGCAGTGCAACACACGGACAAAAACACATATCCAAAAACGACAATAACTTCAAGAACACACATACTAACTAACATATATCTAAACTACAAAAAAAAAACACTGTCCAAGGGAACGACCACCAGCCAGGATGACTGTCAGAACTGCTGGTCTCCATGGGCTAGTAGTTAGCTTAGCCTGTCCCGCTTCTGTGTCCTGTCAGACCGCACTCGGTGCTTCCTCCTCGGTTGCAGCTCCAGGCAGGGCCGTGGTCCCAGGCAGGGCCGTGGTCCCTGGGCCCACAACACGCAGCAGATCAAGCTCTCCCAGCTGATCCAGCACCAGCTCTCCAAGCCATCAAACGAAGACAAAACTTAGATGCAGACATGGACAAAGACACTGCATGGATGGTACTGAGTGAAGCTGCTGCAAACGTGAATTCGCGCCGCCATCTATCGGAGTGGTAGTCGGGGAAGAGGAGCATAGCTTACAGCCATAGTCCATCAGCACTGAGGTGGTATCCATAATGGGTATCCCCACATGCATTTATCCTCATCTCCACTCATGCGGTTGCCATGGTAAAAATCACCAAACCCCAAAGTCACATGTATCACAACACTGGTGGCCGTCATGCCATTGTACGGTTTCGTTTTTGTTTGTTTGTTTTTTTTGTTTTTTTACGGCTACTTGCTCTAGGTTGTTTTACAGTCATCTTAAATTTGTTCAAATTGTTGCTTTATGGTAACACAAAACTCTCTCCACCAGTAACAGGTTAACAAGCAGTTTCTTGTATCTTCTCACAGCCGCAGCAAGCGCAACTCTCTCATTGTTCCTCTTGGGTATGTAGTGATAGTTTAACATGTTCAACAAGTGCCGCAGGCATGTTAATTTTTATTTATTTATTTATTTTTTATAACCAGACCATTACGTCTGTACAAGTATGATAGCACTTGGTGAAATAAAGTGACTGTGATGGCTAACAGAGCAGGCTGTCATCTTCCTTCCCCTTGCAGTGGGTTGCAAATTTCACTGACACACCGTCTACCACAGCGGCTACCGGTTGCTGTCTTTTTAGCCTGAGGGTCTGTCTGGTTGAGAGCGACAGAAAAACAGTAAGACACAGAGAGAGAGAGAGAGGGAGAGAGAGAGAGAGGAAAGAAAAGAAAGAGAGACGGTGGGGGGAAGTAGGCAAGGTAAGAGTGATGGATGGAGACAGAGACAGGGAGAAAGACAGATAGCAAGAAAGAGAGAAAGCGTGTGCATTTTTATGCGTGTTTGCATGTGTGTGTGTGTGTGTGTGTGTCTGTGGTTGCTATGCTGTTTCTAAGCCCTAATCTTTTTAGTGCGGCCCATGATCCAGTTAGAGACCGTGAGTGGCTAATGTCAGGGGTAACTGGAAGAGAGGGAACTCGGAAGCTCTGTGTGTGTCTTTGTGTGTGTGCGTTAATGTAAGTTTGTATTCCTGCTCTTAATATGTATTTGTGTGCAAATGTGGTCCTTCAAGTGTACATGCATGCATGCGGGTGTGCATGTGTGTGTGTGTGTGTGTGTGTGTGTGTGTGTGTGTGTTACAGGGTGTGGCAGAACAGCAGCTATGCCCATTAAAACAGTTAGATTAGATTGAGTGGATCCAGACTGAGCTATTGTTCCTCTCCAGCAGGCTTCAGCTTTGGTTTGAAAGGCAGGACAGGTGCAGGAAATGGACTCTTAGCCAATTCGCTTGGTCGAATCGGGGTTACAAAAAAAAAGAAAGAAAAAAGTGAAGAGAAAAAAAAGAAAAAGTAGAGGAAGTGCCATATAACTTCGTCACGAACAAAATAGTACAAACAACAAAAAAACGAGATCTTAATTAGCACAGTTAGGGGTCAAACAGATTTACAATGAGAAAACTCGTGTCACATCCCGCACCTTGCATGTCTTTTATACCAAAAAAAACCAAACAAACATGTAAGGCTTTATTTCACAGCTACTACATAAATATTAATGTAATTTTTGATTTCATTAAAATTTATTTGAATCAATGTTGCCTGGCTTTCCCTGTTGTTGACAGCTGTCACCAGGTCCAGATAATGTGCTACAACAAAACCAAAACTTTGATTATGTGGTATGTAAAATCAAAATGAACCAAATTGTGGCTCAAAATCATGCAGAGTACTGCAGGTGGATGATTTTCTTTTTTATTACTTACTTTATTTTTATCTCACGGTTTAGTTTATCTTATTTTGACAGCAAAACTTTTCAAATGCTAAAATGGTACGCTGTGCCATACCACACGATGGTTTTGATGCGAGGGTGGATTGGGCGCTGTGTGTGTGTGTGTGTGTGTGTGTGTGTGTGTGTGTAGATGGATGTTGTGGGCATCTGCGGTGAATAAAGCTGTCCTGGCATGATTAAAATGGAACAGGTCATCAGCAGTTTTGTCACAGAGGCTAAGAACACAGCTAACTCATCCGCCGCCATGCTAAAAGATGAGATGCTGACGCCAGAAGAGCGATGGAAGCTGGCATGGGATACCTCAAATGTATGCACAGACATACCAAACTCCTCATTCATTTTGTCCAACTTTGTTTTCCTGTCAGGCACAATTGGTCTGTCTGTCTCCAGCTCCTGTTTTGCCCATCTCTGTTGCTCTCTGCCATCAATTGAATGATCAAGAGACTAAAAAAAAAAAAAACCCTGTCCTTCAGAAATTACTTTAGGCCCTCACCTCCCACGGTACGATGCTGAAAAAATTCATCTCCGAACAGCCTTGTACAACATTGCACAGACGAAAGTTGTCCGCATTGAACTTTGTGTTATGAAAATCGTTCATTGCCGGGGGGAATATATTTGAGAGATATAAAGAATGAATGTGGACGGGTAGAAATTGAACTAAATTTTTCCCTCCCACCCAATCATGCTGCATCACAAATCACCAGCGCTGCCGCTAATTCATGGATGTGATGGCACCGAGCACAGGCCTATAGCATATGGTATGTGTATGTGTATGTGTGTGTATGCTGGTGTGCGATGTGTGTGTGCATATTGAGAGAAAGGGGTAAGATGGAGGGAGACAGAGGGAGAGACAGGGAGAAAGAGAGAAAGCGACAGAGGGAGAGAGGGAGAGAGAGAAAGAAAGAGAGGGAGAGAGAGGGAGAGAGAAGGAAAAGATGATTTAGGGGTAATGAGAGCCGGTAAAATCACAGTGCCCACCGGCATTATGGGACTAAATCTAATCTACTAATGGAGAGGGTGGGGGCGGGTGGGGGCGGCAGTGGAGGGAAAGTCGGAGAGGAAAGGAGAGGAGGAGGAGGTGAAATGACAGGAAAAGGACAGTGGGACAGATGAAGGGGAGGGGTGAAGGAAGAGGGGATTGGAGAGAGAGAGAGAGTTGCAAATAAAAAAAGCAGGGCTGCTGGACAGCAAAGATCACAGACAAGTGGGGAAGAAAGGCTAGAACTAAGGAAGAGAGGAAGGAAGGAAGGAAGGAAGGAAGGAAGGAAGGAAGGAAGGAAGGTAGGAAGGAAGGAAGGAAGGAAGGAAGGAAGGAAGGAAGGAAGGAAGGAAGGAAGGAAGGAAGGAAGGAAGGAAGGAAGGAAGGAAGGAAGGAAGGAAGGAAGGAAGGAAGGAAGGAAGGAAGAAAGGAAGGAAGGGGAGGGATAGTCAGGGAAGGATTGGGACAGACGAAAGTAAAGAAAGAAAGGGAAAGAGAAGAAACTGATGTCTGGTAGAGTTAATAAAAGAGGGAAGAGCAGGGTGTGGCGAACGAAGGGAGATAATGGCGATGGAGAAAGAGACAGAAGGCGGACACGAGAGACAGAGGGAAAAGACAGGAAAAATGGGAGAGAAGGAGGACAGCAGAACCTCAAGAAAGGTCGAGGACACAGTGAAAGGGTGGGTGGTGAGACCAGATGTCTGTACGTGTGTGTTTGTGTGTGCGTGCGTGCGTGCGTGCATGCGTGTGTGTGTGTGTGTTTGTGTGTGCGTGTGTGTGTCTTAGAGAAATAACCTGGGGTAGAGGCAATGGGTGGGCAGGACCCAAGAGAGCAGAATCAGCACATATTGCTATCACATGGTGGACAAAACACACACACACACACACGCACGCACGCACACATATACATGCATGCATGCACACACACATACAAACACACACACACAAGCACGCAAACACACGCAAACACACACACACACAAACACACACACACACACACACACACACACACACACACACACACACACACACACACACACACACAGAGTCAAAGCATACCCATAAATTAAACCTACAACACCACGTAGACATACACACTAGATCTGACACACACACACACACACACACACACACACACACACACACACACACACACTGCAGAAGGCAGCCATTGAGGGGTAATTGCCCCAGACTGTTAATGTTTAGCAGAATAAAACTACACTAGTCTTTACAAGGCTGGGCTAATTTCACCACTTTATGTCTTTACCTCAGCAAAATGGCTGACAGCCGCATTGCAGCCACTCTAAATAGATAAAATGGTGGGGAGAATGCTTCAGTAGGTTAAAATACAAATTATTTTTTCTCCTGCTATGTTTCCTTTTTATCGAGGCAGTAGAATAGTCTTTCATGGCTCAAGTGCCAGAGTGAGGGACTTGATTCCGACAGGGGTTACCTGTGTTAAAAAGGACAATGTGCATATTGTACGTGAGCAATTTTGAAAAAGCATCCTTCAGCTGGCATTGTATAGGCCACTATTGCATGGGCCCTTTCAATAACTGGACTGATAAATTGTGTCAGTGAGCAGACGACACGTTGCGTTGCAGGTTTTTAGCGACGACATGCTTCCTATTACAATGAACGGGTCAAAGCAGAAGCATTTTCAATATCCATTATCCAAACTGCTTATCCTGCTCTCAGGGTCGCGGGGATGCTGGAGCCTATCCCAGCAG
>NW_026611427.1:10000-12500 GCF_029633865.1 Lampris incognitus
GGGGGGGGGGGCGGCAAGCCTCGCGAGGGGAGCCGTGGAAGAGCAACTGGGATAGACGGTCCGGCTGAGCACCGCCGAGCACGCTGTCGAGCTGTGCAACGGAGAGGACGACTACGCGGTAGAGCCCCTCCCACTCCGCACTCTGCTCGCCACTAAGAACATTAAATAAAGGACATCGATCCGCCAGACCGGAGGAACCGACCGCCCGAACGCCGGCAAAGCCGGCCGGCGGACACCCTCCGAAGGCGTGTTAAGTTGGCCCATCGATCAGGACACAAACACGCAACAAATCCAGTCCGGGGTGTGGTGTAAGCAGCCCTACCAGAGAAATCACCTAACCCTAACCCTAAACGTACGGCAGACGCGTCCCCTGGCTCTCACATTGACAACTGAGAGGCTTCTGAAAACCTGGCCACGCCCATCAGTAAAAACCACTACAGCAAGTGACGACATATGTACCTTCAAAGTGCTGTACTACAGGGTGCTGTTCAAAAGGTATCTATCCCGTTTACTCTCTATGCTTCATATATCATCATATTATTGAAAAGTGCAAGCCTTTAGGAACAACAGCAACTCAAGTCGCCAACGCTCTGTTCACTCAATAACTGCAGAGATCCAAACTTCTCCTGGCATTAACATCGGCACAAAAACTGTGCGCCGGGAGCTTCGTGGAATATGGGTTTCTATGGATTCAGAATGAGATGTCAGAAAAGCTCCTGTGGGTGTAATGGTCAGTTATGTCAATACTTTTGGACATATGTTGTGCGTGTGCGTGTGTCTGTGATACCTAACATAAACACACCTGTATTACTAGAATTGATCGTTCACGCCACAAAAGTGAGGGGCAAACATAGAAAAGCGTGCAACCCAGCCACTGAGGATGCACAAGCCAGTGCATTCTTAGTGCAGGTCCCAAGCCCGGACAAATGGGGAGGGTTACGTCAGGAAGGGCATCCGGCGTCAAATCTTTGCCAAATCAAATATGCGGATCATAAATAAGATTTCCATACCGGATCGGTCGAGGCTCGGGTTACCGACGACCGCCATCGGTACTGTTAACCAGCGGAGTGCCGGTGGAAACTAGGCTACTGTTGGGCGAAGGAAAAGGAGAGGGGGAAGGCATGTCCAGAGGCAGCTAGAGAGGAGGAAGGGTAGGCGTGTGGAGGTGAGAGTCAGTCGGAACTTTGAATGTTGGCACTATGGCTAGTAAAGGGAGAGAGCTGGCTGACGTGATGGAAAGAAGAAAGGTGACAAGAGACAAGGTGGAAGGGGAGTAAGGCCAGGAGTATCGCAGGTGGGTTCAAACTCTTCTACCATGGTGCGAATGGGAGGAGAAATGGGGTAGGGGTCATTCTGAAGGAAGAGTATGTCAAGAGCGTGCTGGAGGTGAACACAGTGTCAGACAGAGTGAGGATTATGAAGCTGGAAATCGAAGGTGTATTGCTGACGGTTATCAGCGCATATGCCCCGCAAGTCGGGTGTAAGATGGACGAAAAAGAAGAATTCTGGAGTTGAGTTGGACGACGTGGTGGAAAGGGTACCCAAGGAGGAGGGAGTGGTGATTGGAGCGGACTTCGATGGACACGTTGCTGAAGGGAACAGAGGTGGTGAGGAGTTGATGGTAAGGTATGGAATCGAGGAGAGAAATGTGGAAGGACAGATGGTGTTCGATTTTGCGAAAAGGATGGAAATGGCTGAGGTGAATACATATTTCAAGAAGAGGGAGGAGCACAGGGTGACGACGTATACGAGTGGAGGAAAGTGCACACAGGTGGACTATATCTTGTGTAGAAGGCGCGATGTAAAAGGGATTGCATACTGCAAGGTGGTGACAGGGGAGAACGTAGCTAGGCAGCATCGGATGGTGGTCTGTAAGATGACTTTGGAGACCAACATGAGGAAGCGAGTGAAGACACAGCCGAAGATCAAATGGTGGAAGTTGAAGAAGGAAGACTGTTGTGTGGAGTTCAGGCAGGAGTTAACACAGGCACTGAGTGGTAGTGAAGAGTTGCCAGATGGCTGGGCAAGCGCTGCAGAAATAGCGAGGAAGACAGCTAGGAAGGTACTTGGTGTGTCATCGGGACAGAGGAAGGAAGACAAGGAGACTTGGCGGTGGTGGTGGTGGTGGTGGTGGTGGTGGTGGTGGTGGTGGTGGTGGAAGGAGGAAGTAGAGCAAAGTATACAGAGGAAAAGGTTGGCAAAGAAGAAGTGGGATAGTCAGAGAGATGAAGAAAGTACACAGGAGTACAAGGAGATGCAGCGTAAAGCAAAGAGAGAGGTGGCAAAGGTAAAGGAAAAGTCGTACGGTGAGCTGTATGACAGGTTAGACACTAAGGAAGGAGAAAAAGACTTGTACAGATTGGCTAGACAGAGAGACCGAGCTGCCGAGGATGTGCGACAAGTTAGGGCGATCAAAGATACAGATGGAAATGTGCTGCCAAGCGAGGAGAGTGTGCTACGAAGTGGAAGGACTACTTTGACGGGCTGATAAATGAAGAAA
>NW_026611427.1:22500-25000 GCF_029633865.1 Lampris incognitus
GGAAGCCCCGCGAGGTAAACACGGAGCTGTTCCACCCCTCCCCATACAGATGTTGGAGGGGGAGGGGGGGGGGGGCGGCAAGCCTCGCGAGGGGAGCCGTGGAAGAGCAACTGGGATAGACGGTCCGGCTGAGCACCGCCGAGCACGCTGTCGAGCTGTGCAACGGAGAGGACGACTACGCGGTAGAGCCCCTCCCACTCCGCACTCTGCTCGCCACTAAGAACATTAAATAAAGGACATCGATCCGCCAGACCGGAGGAACCGACCGCCCGAACGCCGGCAAAGCCGGCCGGCGGACACCCTCCGAAGGCGTGTTAAGTTGGCCCATCGATCAGGACACAAACACGCAACAAATCCAGTCCGGGGTGTGGTGTAAGCAGCCCTACCAGAGAAATCACCTAACCCTAACCCTAAACGTACGGCAGACGCGTCCCCTGGCTCTCACATTGACAACTGAGAGGCTTCTGAAAACCTGGCCACGCCCATCAGTAAAAACCACTACAGCAAGTGACGACATATGTACCTTCAAAGTGCTGTACTACAGGGTGCTGTTCAAAAGGTATCTATCCCGTTTACTCTCTATGCTTCATATATCATCATATTATTGAAAAGTGCAAGCCTTTAGGAACAACAGCAACTCAAGTCGCCAACGCTCTGTTCACTCAATAACTGCAGAGATCCAAACTTCTCCTGGCATTAACATCGGCACAAAAACTGTGCGCCGGGAGCTTCGTGGAATATGGGTTTCTATGGATTCAGAATGAGATGTCAGAAAAGCTCCTGTGGGTGTAATGGTCAGTTATGTCAATACTTTTGGACATATGTTGTGCGTGTGCGTGTGTCTGTGATACCTAACATAAACACACCTGTATTACTAGAATTGATCGTTCACGCCACAAAAGTGAGGGGCAAACATAGAAAAGCGTGCAACCCAGCCACTGAGGATGCACAAGCCAGTGCATTCTTAGTGCAGGTCCCAAGCCCGGACAAATGGGGAGGGTTACGTCAGGAAGGGCATCCGGCGTCAAATCTTTGCCAAATCAAATATGCGGATCATAAATAAGATTTCCATACCGGATCGGTCGAGGCTCGGGTTACCGACGACCGCCATCGGTACTGTTAACCAGCGGAGTGCCGGTGGAAACTAGGCTACTGTTGGGCGAAGGAAAAGGAGAGGGGGAAGGCATGTCCAGAGGCAGCTAGAGAGGAGGAAGGGTAGGCGTGTGGAGGTGAGAGTCAGTCGGAACTTTGAATGTTGGCACTATGGCTAGTAAAGGGAGAGAGCTGGCTGACGTGATGGAAAGAAGAAAGGTGACAAGAGACAAGGTGGAAGGGGAGTAAGGCCAGGAGTATCGCAGGTGGGTTCAAACTCTTCTACCATGGTGCGAATGGGAGGAGAAATGGGGTAGGGGTCATTCTGAAGGAAGAGTATGTCAAGAGCGTGCTGGAGGTGAACACAGTGTCAGACAGAGTGAGGATTATGAAGCTGGAAATCGAAGGTGTATTGCTGACGGTTATCAGCGCATATGCCCCGCAAGTCGGGTGTAAGATGGACGAAAAAGAAGAATTCTGGAGTTGAGTTGGACGACGTGGTGGAAAGGGTACCCAAGGAGGAGGGAGTGGTGATTGGAGCGGACTTCGATGGACACGTTGCTGAAGGGAACAGAGGTGGTGAGGAGTTGATGGTAAGGTATGGAATCGAGGAGAGAAATGTGGAAGGACAGATGGTGTTCGATTTTGCGAAAAGGATGGAAATGGCTGAGGTGAATACATATTTCAAGAAGAGGGAGGAGCACAGGGTGACGACGTATACGAGTGGAGGAAAGTGCACACAGGTGGACTATATCTTGTGTAGAAGGCGCGATGTAAAAGGGATTGCATACTGCAAGGTGGTGACAGGGGAGAACGTAGCTAGGCAGCATCGGATGGTGGTCTGTAAGATGACTTTGGAGACCAACATGAGGAAGCGAGTGAAGACACAGCCGAAGATCAAATGGTGGAAGTTGAAGAAGGAAGACTGTTGTGTGGAGTTCAGGCAGGAGTTAACACAGGCACTGAGTGGTAGTGAAGAGTTGCCAGATGGCTGGGCAAGCGCTGCAGAAATAGCGAGGAAGACAGCTAGGAAGGTACTTGGTGTGTCATCGGGACAGAGGAAGGAAGACAAGGAGACTTGGCGGTGGTGGTGGTGGTGGTGGTGGTGGTGGTGGTGGTGGTGGTGGTGGAAGGAGGAAGTAGAGCAAAGTATACAGAGGAAAAGGTTGGCAAAGAAGAAGTGGGATAGTCAGAGAGATGAAGAAAGTACACAGGAGTACAAGGAGATGCAGCGTAAAGCAAAGAGAGAGGTGGCAAAGGTAAAGGAAAAGTCGTACGGTGAGCTGTATGACAGGTTAGACACTAAGGAAGGAGAAAAAGACTTGTACAGATTGGCTAGACAGAGAGACCGAGCTGCCGAGGATGTGCGACAAGTTAGGGCGATCAAAGATACAGATGGAAATGTGCT
>NW_026611428.1:0-30792 GCF_029633865.1 Lampris incognitus
AGAGAGAGACAAGACAGGACAAAGAGAGAGACGGAGAGAGAAGAGAATGAGGGAAGACAGAGAGAGGGGGAGAGAGAAGAGCCAGAGAGCCAGAGAGCCAGAGAGAAGACAGACAAAGAGAAGAGAGAAGAGAGACAAGACAGACAAAGAGAGAAGACAGAGAGAGAGAAGAGAGGAGAGAGACAAGACAGACAAAGAGAGAAGACAGAGAGAGAAGAGAAAGAGGGAAGACAGAGAGAGGGGAAGAGAGAAAAGTGAAAGAAGAGAAAAAAGAAGACGGCGAGAGAGAAGAGTGAGAGTGAGAGAATTTTTTTACATTTCTAAATAAGTATTTAGCAAAAAATATGAAAAAACAGACTTGATATCTTTTAACCATATAAACAATATTTGTCAAATTACAGAGAGACGCACACACAGTGTGTGTGTGAGAGAGAGAAGAGAGAGAGAGAGAGAGAGAGAGAGAGAGAGAGAGAGAGAGAGAGAGAGAGAGAGAGAGAGAGAGAGAGAGAGAGCTGTAGTAGCCCGTCCTCTGTAAAAGAATAACTAAGAATAATAGCACATAGCAACTTGTTATTTTACATTTTTTAAATGTATATTTAAAAATGTACTTCTGAAAAACACTTCTTTTATCTACTGGGGGTTTTTACACGGTGCCAGGATTAGGTTATGTGGTTTAGGTTTAGGTTTGGGTTATATGGTTCAGGTTTGGGTTATGTGGTTTAAGTTTAGGTTATGTGGTTTAAGTTTAGGTTATATGGTTTAGGTTTAGGTTATATAGTTTAGGTTTAGGTTATATGGTTTAGGTTTAGGTTATATGGTTTAGGTTTAGGTTATATGGTTTGGGTTTAGGTTATGTGGTTTAAGTTTAGGTTATATGGTTTAGGTTTAGGTTTAGGTTTAGGTTATATAGTTTAGGTTTCGCTTATGTGCACATCAGACTTCTCTTCATCTTGCAGCTCATTAAATGAGGTCTTCCTGTCCAGAGAGCTTGGTTAATGTTAACACTCAGTCTCTGAACCCCGTCTGTGTCTGAATGCTCTCGGTACGGGTTTTCCAGGCTGGATCTGCCCCCTGATGAAGAGGACTCGATCGGACCGCTCTCCTGGCACCGGTACTTCATGAAGATAAATGATAGACTTCGTGGTCATATCATCAGATCTGCGGCCGTATGTTTTGGACACTCGGGTGAAGAGAGGAGCAGAGCTGTCAACTGATCACCACCTGGTGGTGAGTTGGATCAGATGGCAGGGAAGGTTGCTGGACAGACCTGTCAAACCGTAACGTGTAGTGAGGATGAACTGGGAATGTTTGGCGGAGGCCCCTGTCTGTGAGGTGTTTAACTTCCACCTCCGGAAGAAGTTCTCGTATATCCCGAGGTAGGCTGGAGACATGTAGGCTGAGTGGGCCATGTTCAAAGCCTCTATTGCAGATGCAGCAGGTAGGAGCTGTGGTCATAAGGTCATTGGTACCTGTCGAGGTGGCAACCTAAGAACCCACTGGTGGACACTGGTGGTGAGGGAAGCTGTCAGGCTGAAGAAGGAGGCTTTTCGGGCTTGGTTGGCCCAGGGGTCTCCTGAAGCAGCAGACAGGTACCAGGAGGCCAGAAGGGCTGGAGCTTCGGCGGTCGCAGAAGCAAAAACTCGGGTGTGGGAGGAGTTCGGCGAGGCTATGGAGGAGGACTTTCGGTTGGCCTCAAGCAAGTTCTGGCAATACATCCGGTGAATCAGGCTATGTTCAGCCAGGGAGGGGGACTGTTGACCCAGACTGGGGATGTTGTCAAGCGATGGAAAGAACATTTTGAGGAGCTCCTGAACCCGGCTAATACATCCTCAGAGAAGGAGGTAGAGTCTGAAGACTCAGGGGAAGCCCCACCCATATCCCTGGTAGAAGTCTCTGAAGTACAAGAAGCTTCTCGGTGACAAGGCACCAGGTGTGGATGAGATTCGCCCTGAGATGCTGAAGGCTGTGGACATTGTTGGTCTGTCTTGGCTGACACGCCTCTTCAGTGTTGCATGGAGGTCAGGGACAGTACCTGTGGAGTGGCAGACTGGGGTGGTGGTTCCCATATTTAAAAAGGGGGTGTGCTCCTATTATCGGGTTCTCACATTACTCATCCTCTCTGGGAAAGTCTACCCTACGGTGCTGGAAAGGAAGCTCTGACTGATTGTCGAACCTCAGATCCAGGAGGAACAATGCAGATTCTATCCTGGCCGTGGTACAACGGACCAACTCTTTACCCTTGCAGAAGGGCTGAGGGGGGCATGGGAGTTTGACCAGCCGGTCTATACTTTTTCATGGTGGGAGGAAACCCACGCAGACACGGGGAGAACATGCAAACTCCACACAGAAAGGGCCTGGGATGGCCTGGGGTTCGAACCCAGGACCTACTTGCTGTGAGGCAACAGTGCTAACCACTGGGCCACCATGCTGCCCCAAATATAAGCGATACAAACTGGGCGACGTGATCACAGCGGCGTGATCACATAACGCCTGTACTGGCCTCCCTTCATTGGCTTCCTGTCTGTTTTAGGGTCCAGTTTAAGGTTTTATTACTTGTTTTCAAGTCTTGAAATGGGCTGGCACCATCTTATTTATCTAAGCTAATACATTATCTTACACCAGCCAGAGCACTCAGGTCAGCAAACCAGATGCTCTTACATGTTCCGAGATCCAGGCTTCAGAATAGGGGCGACAGAGCCTTTGCAGTTGCTGCCCCTGATCTCTGAAACAACTTACCAGTACACATAAGATCTGCTCAGACCCTAGAGACTTTTAAATCTTGGTTAAAGACCTACCTCTTCTCGCTGGCATTCAATTCAAGTTGAGCTAGATACCGTGATTTTATTGTGGAAATATACTTTTACGCTTGAGTTTTATTGTTTATATTTTAATTTCTTTATTTTAATATGTCTTTCTTACATATATATTTTATATTCATATGTGTTACTTATTTTATATTGTATTTTAAGCTTGTGCAGCACTTTGGTTCAACTGTGGTTGTTTTAAATGTGCTATATAAATAAACTTGACTTGACTGACTTGACTTGACTTGAGTTTATTTGCAAGAAGCATTACCAAAAACTGTCCATGGAAAGGCTCAAAATGCCCCAAAAATATCAAATTAAAGGTGCAAAAAATTGAGAATTTACAACAACTTACTGTTCATTTGAGTGTGTGTGTGTTGTGTGTAGTTGGGCATGTTTGTTGTCACACACACTCACACAATTATACATGTACAAGTTCTGTTCATAAGAGTGAGCTCAGATGCCGAAGAAGGCCTGCATACTCTGAGAGAGAGTCAGACTCTAGAACAGAAGAAACTGGGGGGAGGCACAGAAACAGGGTGATGCAGATGCAGTCACGTACACGTGCCTGCCGATGGTGCGCTTGCACTTTGTAGCCCCTCACTTTGAGTGGACGGACAAACAGATGTCGTCTCTCTCTCTGAATACATTATCTGACTGGAGGCCGAGTCAAAACATATTTTGTCTGTAATTCAGCTGCAGTGAATCCACCACAATGCAAGGCATACTAATACAAACCATACCCACAGAAAAAGTAGACACACACACACACACACACACACACACACACACACAGAGTAAGTAACACACAGTGACAAATTTGTGTATTCAGTGCTGCGTAGTAGGAAAATGGTTTGCATTTAAAGAAACAACAAAGACGGCTTTCCAAGGCTGTCATTTTGACGGTTTTGGATTTTCAAAGTTTAATAACTTTGTGGGGGGAAAACAGAAACAGACCTGCCGCTGCCTGAATGCCCCTAGAATTGCATATATTTTCATTAAAATGAGTTTTAGACCAATTGCACAAAAAGTTAAAATAAGACCTACCTAAAACGACCACAAGCGGTCAAAATGACCGCGCGTAATTTGCGCGTCTTCGTGCGCGTCGTGTCACTATTTACGACGTGTGTTGGTCGCGGCATTTCCTCCGCAAAGTGCATTGCTCTGACCTAGAAACACACTAGCGGCCTCTAGTGGAGAGACGTAGTCTAAACTATTTTTGATTACGTCCAACGTGTCTCATACAGACGCCGTTACAGACGCACCGTGACTGCCACCCAGGCGCTGCAGTATTTACAGTCGGCGATTTGAAATTGTTTGAAAAATACTATTAAAGTTGTTAAAATGTTGATTTCGGTGTCAGTTGTTTCTTAACAGACATACTAACACGTGCAAAGTATTGCAGCGAATTCGGGGGACAACGCAACCACAGGAACTGCCGCGGCCGGGACGCGAACCCGTATCGCCCGCACCGCAGGAGACATCGTTAACCGCTAGGCTAAAGGGTCAGACCCACGAGCCAGCGGCCAGCGTGTCTTCTTATCCATGCACGTTACAATATTAATATCTCAATTGGGTATTTATCTTGACAGAATGGAGAGTTTAAAAACCGGCGGTCGTTTTGACCGCCCGTGGTCGTTTTAGGTTAGGGTGAAATCCCGGTGGTTCTGGTGTTGGCATGGTGAGCAGGACGCTGTGGGACAAGTCATGACACAGCATGGGAACGGAGCCCATCTGTCCAATGTAATTCAACAGCAAATAAAGTCATCATCTCACTTGGCGACTTGACGTTTTGGTTACAGATTTGGTCCCGTTTAGGTTTTACCTTTCATTGCCTTTTAAAAAGTATCAGCTAATATCTCAAAATGAGGCTGTGGACCCTTTTGATCACCCCCATATTGGGCCATCAAAATATAGTTTACTCGACGTAATAGACTGACATTGATAGAGCATTCCAATGAATCTTGATTAATTGATGTCTGAACTTATCCTTAGTGGTCATAATTGTAAGTAATGCAAGTGTAGCTCCCGTGATAGCAGTACAAGTGACAAAATCAAAATCCTAATTAGTTTTTCATTGTTAAATTGGAGTGTGCCTGAAATGTGTCTGAATTGAATTGTTTTATGATGGGGCTGAGCAGGGATGTCCCATGACCTCTGCACACATCACGGCCCCTTCCCAGACAGCATCCGGATGTGGGCCACTTCAGGCAGTGACGCGGCACTGACGGTCTTCTTCTGGCCCTGACAAAATGGATGTGAGCCTGAAGTGGCCCACATGTATAATAGCAAATATGGCCCAGATATGCCAAATCAAATGAGGGCCTTTTGTGGCAAAGATGCGGTGCTCTAAGCAGCATGTGATCTGGATGTGACCCTGAAGTGGCCCGTGTGGTAAATGGTGAATATGGCTCAAATACCACACAACAAATATGGCCACCTTTGGCAAATATGGAGCACGTGCGGCATTGCTAGGAGCAGACCGCCCAAGTGCCATCATTCCATGCAGTATGTGGACCGGATGAAGTGTCGGTGTGGGACGGGTCCGGGCCACTGTAATTTTGCCATCTGGGTTGGGTCAGCACTAGTGGATTTATTAACAAAATTAAACAAGGAAAAGACTAAAGTGCATGTGTATTGTGCGTGTTCGTCTTCTTTGTGGGATGTGTCTAAACTATGTGCGATGACCAGCGGGTTGTGTGTCTAGGCTATGTGTAAGTGTTCACTCAACATGTGGCGCGGTATGTAAATGGCGTGTCCAGTGTATGAAATGCGCGTGCAGGCAAAGGTGTCTGTGGTTCGTGATCCAAGAGAGAAGTCCCTAGAGAAGTGGTTTTCCAGAACATGTAATCCGCGAGAGAGAATGAGTCCTTTAGAGCAGTGTTTCTCAACCTGGGGTCCGCGGACCCCTAGTGGTCCGTGGTGTAATTGCAAGGGGTCCGTGAAAATAAAATATCTTTAAAAAAAAGATCCTATGACATTTATAGAAATAGGATTATTTTACTCAAATGTGACTGAGACCTTTATCTACCTAAACTATAAAGGGTAACAGGACTTTTTTCTCTAATTACATCTGTTTCACAAGTGTAATTTATTGTATTTTAATAAGAGATCTCGCTCCCGTTTGCATTGTTAAAAGTTACTGCGTAAGAATTCTGTTTTGTTAACTATATCAAAGTTACAACTGAAAGCTCTTATTTTTGCCCCACAAAGTGAATAAATGCTATAATGCAATTTAAAATGCAGTTTCTACTGTTTCTATCAAATTGCAACCCCCCTCCCCCAAGATCAGGTGGAGGGGTCCTCAGGGTAGATCAAAAATATGCAGGGGGTCCAGGACCCCAAAAAGGTTGAGAACCACTGTTGTATGGTCTGGAGACAGTGGCACTGATGAAAAGACAGGAGGTGGAGCTGGAAGTTGCAGAGATGAAGATGATAAGATTTTCACTGGGAGTGATGAAGAAGGACAGGATTAGGAAGGAGTATATTAGAGGGACAGCTCAGGTTGGACGGTTTGGAGACAAAGCAAGAGAGGCAAGATTGAGATGGTTTGGACATGTGTGGAGGAGAGATGCTGGGTATATTGGGAGAAGGATGCTGAACATGGAGCTGCCAGGCAAGAAGAAAAGCGGAAGGCCAAAGAGGAGGATTATGGATGTGGTGAGGGAGGACATGTTCTGCACTGAACAATTTTGAACATTTTACACAACAGAATGTTGTGTTGCTGTAAAGCCCCTTGAGGCAAATTTGTAATGTGTGATATTGGGCTATACAAATAAAATTGACTTGACTTGACTTGACATGCAGGTAGCTGATGTGACAGAGGAAGATGAAGATGACAGGAAGAGATGGAAATGGATGATCCGCTGTGGCGACCTCTTATGGTAGCAGACGAACGTAGTAGTAGTAGTAGTAGTAGTAGTAGTAGTAGTAGTAGTAGTAGTAGTAGTAGAGAGTAGTGCACGCACGGTGACTTTAGGGGCAAATGTCCTGCACACTCCCCAGACAGAGAGAGACTCGGTAAAAGAGGCAGAATTAAACATGGGGAATGGAACAAATACAAGGGCCTGGCTGGATTTGGGACCTGATATTCGCCATCTTATTTGCAAAATGAGTGAGAAAATGTTCGGTCAACTCAACATCAGGTTCAAAAAGAGAAGTGGAAGGACCATTAATAACAGAATCAATTACCCTAAAGAGAACTTTAGGATTGTGGTTATTTCTAGATGTTAGTAAGCTGATCTTCCATCCTAACTGCCTTCTGGTAAATTTGGTTTTTAAGGGTGTCATGGGCTAATTCTGATTTGTTGACCTTCTATTGTCATTCTGGTTTTCTACAGAGTCTTCTAAGGGCTCGAGTGTGACCATTCAGCCAGGGGAGGTTATTTGACTTTTGTTTCCTAGTTTTAAACGGTGCAATTTGGTCGAGGATGGATAGGCACTGATCATTGAATGAATTTAAGAGTGCATTTGGATTGGGGGGGGATAAAGAGGGATTAAAAGAGGATGAATTAAAAGCATCACAGACTTTAACTGCAGAGCCAGTGTTGAGAATGCGACAGCGTGTTTTAGGATAGAGAGTAGGAATAGAGTGCTGTAGTTGGATTTTGAAAATTACAGTTTTATGGTCAGATACAGGCACATCCACCAGATTAAGATACTCGAGACAGAAACCAGATTAGAGTACAAGGTATAAAATTTGGCCTTTGGAATGTGTGGCCCCTTTAACAGATTGAATGAGGTTAAGAGTCTACATGATCCAAAAAATGTGAGGTGAGGGAATGGGAAGGACAACACGCATGAATATTAATTTCACCAAGAATAAGCACCCTGTCATATTTTGGCATGACAATAGATAGAAGGTCAGAAAACTCAGACATAAAACTAGCTGAATTAGGGGGCAGTTCCCGGCTGCCCCGAATTCGCTACCGTTATAGTTTAGCTTGAGGATGTTCCGGAGTGAGCAAGCCCCAGCGGGCACAAGGCCACCAAGAGTGTGCCTTGTAAACATTAAAGTTCGGCTGATTCCCGGTGCCTAGGACTAGATGCCCAGACATATTTAAGACTTTTAGACTAGAATGCAGACTTAAATGATCATATATGAGAATGTAAAAATCTAATTTTAGGTTTTATTGACACATTTGCAGTTCAGTTGTAACAAGTCCTAGCAGACATTTTATTTTGGTCTTTGTGCTGTTGTAACACCCACATTTTCCCTCTGGACAACCAATAAAAGATATTCTTCTTATCTTACACCTGCACTGTATAAAGGCCTAAAGCCAAACAAGGGGCAGAGGTGGACACCCCGGCTTCAGAAAATAAAAGTCCTACCATGTATTTGTTCTAGCCAGGGGCGATTCTAGATCAGAGCTTTAGGGGTGCTGAGCACCCAGAGTACTGGCCGGCCAGGCAAGATAAATTTGGGGGGGTGGATCAAACCATTTTCGAAGCATTGGGGGGGTGCTGTATTTTTGTTGTTAAAATATTACGTTTAAACCATATACTGGATATGGTTTTGACATTTCTTCAGCTTATTAAACATGGACATACAGTAAAAAATAAAAAAATCTCTTCAATTTTAGGGGTGCTGGGGCTCAATGTAGGGGTGCTGCAGGACCCCCCCCAAAATGGGCTAGAAACGCCTACGGTTCTAGCCATTCACTTAACAAGGGGATTTCGCTCTATCTGGCTGAAGAGTGGCGCTAATTAAATTCAGCTGGTGTAGCGCATGGGTGGAACAAATACGTGGCAGAACTTTTACTTTCTGAAGCCGGGTTGTCCACCTTTGGATGTGTGTGTGTGTGTGTGTGTGTGTGTGTGTGTGTGTGTGTGTGTGTGTGTGTGTGTGTGAGATAGAGAGAGCGGGGGGGGGGGAGAAGAGAGCTGCATTTCGGTCAGTCGTGTGTGAGTTTGCGTGAGTGCGCGGTTTTGTTTTTAGAGTCCATGCGCTTCCTTTTCCCGCCAACTTCTCCGCTTCCTGTCCCTGCCGGTCTGCCCTTCCGCTCACCTGCAACTCGTCATCTCATTATTCCCTCCGTTACTTGTACCCTGCCATTTTGCGAGCTCGTGCTAGCGTCTTAACCTGTGTCATTCAAGCTTTACCTGTGTTCGGATTAGTTACTGACTGCCTGTTTTCCGACTGTCGATTTTTTTCCTGCTGTATCTGAAATCCCGTTACGAACACTGCCTGTTTCCCGATTACATTTTAGCCTACTGTTTCGGACACCGTATTCGCAGTGGCGCCCCCAGCAATGTTTCATAGGGGGGGCGGCAAATGGGGCCACTGCAAATCTTGGGGTGGCCCACCAAAACCAAAAGCCATGACTGCCTTTCAGGAAGTCTATCATGCTGTTGCAGTATTCCGTATGGCTAGCTGAAAACTGTCAAGTTAAGGAATCGCACATAGAATAGACTAATACGGTACAGTTAACATTTTGAGTTTCAATGTGTCATGTATCTGTATATATTGTAACAGGTTAGACGATTCCTTGTTACATTGTGTATGTCCAGAAATGAAAAATGAAAATATCAGATAGAAGCATATTATGCATAATCAGAAGCATATTCTGCATATGCAACTCGTGGCTGGGGGGGCCAGCGGGGGGGGGGCAGGGATAGTATCAGGGTGGCCATGGCCACCCCTGGCCACCCCTTGGGGGCGCCACTGCGTATTCGTCGAGAAAATAAGGCAAGACCTCCCTCAAGTTCGGGATTCTGAATTCAGCTTGTGGAAAGTGGACGGTTGAAGATGGTTTATTTATTCTGCACAGTTCAGCCCTTGTGCCCCTCTGCAATAACATCCTGTCTTGATGTTGGCCGCTCCTCTAGACCAAATGTAAGTACGCACAGAGGAATGGGGGTGTAATTTCTGTACCCAAAGCGACATTTGTCAGAAAATTGCCCTGTAAGGCAAGGGTGTGCAATCTTATCCAGAAAGGGCCAGTGTGGGCGAAGGTTTTTGTTCCAACCAAGCAGTTACACACCTGATCCTACTAATCAACCAGTAGAGTCTTTGCTGAGGAACTTGATTAGGAGACACAAGTGTGTAATTGCTTGGTTGGAACAAAAATCTTCACTCACACCGGCCCTTTCTGGATAAGATTGCCCACCCCTGCTGTAAGGTATGGAAGCGGTCCTTAATTCAATTCAATTTATTGTCATTAAAAACAATGTGCAGGCACGTGTTAAAAATGAAATGAGGGGTGATAACTAAGTGATAACTGTGGACCTTTTAATTTTTCAAAGGTACATAATTGTACATGTAACAAGCTTAAGGTACAGGCAAATTAGTTATTATAAAATCTTGATTTTTTTTTAAAAAATAGAGTTGGGTTGCATGAAATAAGGCTACTGGTACAGTTCCATTCAATTCTTGGTCTGTGTGGCCTGTGGATCATTTTACAAGCTTCATTAATAACTTAGCTGGGTGTGCATTTTCGTGATTTCAGCTAGTCTTTACATTGCATTGTTGAAATATGGTGATGGACGGTATGGTTGTTCCAGAGCTCTAGAAAGACAGAGTTGCGTCAATGAGGGGGTCAGAACGCGAGAGGGGCACGTGGTTCATGTAGCCGCCGAATAGTTCCAAAAGAATTTTGGCGGGTCATTTAAATGAACTGCTTAGCCGCGATTTCTGTTAACTACTAACCAATATTTTCAGATTTTTACATTTATATATAGATATAGATATATTCCAACGTGACACACATTCTATGCGCACTGTTGGGAACTATCCGGGGCATCCGCCATTGCTGTTGGCCCATTCATGTCTACGGAGTTAACTCTCTCTCTAGGGCTCTGGTCTAGGCTCTCACCCTCATGTCGTTACTTCGTAAGACCAACAGGGGTTAGAGTTCCGAGTTCATCCGTGGATGTGTAAGGGGAGGGTTCATCATTCTCCATTGTTGTCGGTTTTGAAATGGCGGTCAGTTAAGTTTTCCTCCTGCTTTGGCGAGTTTGTTCACAGATGAACTAATTAAAAAATAATAATTAAAGCTGGAATAGAAATGAACGAAGAAGAGGCAAGGAAATCCAGGCGTAAGTAACAGGACCGCAACGCCTCTGTTCATTCTACTGTTGGCTAACTAGTGTAAACTACTAATAAGACACGTTAGCCCCTAGCTAACGAGTCTGACCCTTTAGCCGAGCGGTTAGTGATGTCGCCTTGTGGTGCAGTACACCTCGTATCGAATCCCGCACCGGGCAAGAAAATAACCGGTTACATTGGTGGCAGCGGTGGGATCCGGAAGTGTGCAGATCCTCAGAAGTCTCTTCGGAGCGCGGGAATAACAAAGTGCGAGGGCGCGCTTCCGGGAGAGAGTGACGACTATAAACTACTAATAAGACACGTTAGCCCCTAGCTAACGGGTCTGGCCCTTTAGCCGAGCGGTTAGTGATGTCGCCTTGTGGTGCAGTACACCCGGTATCGAATCCCGCACCGGGCAAGAAAGTCTAGTCATCCATGGTCGTTACGCTATTGTCTGGCAACAATCATTTCACATCATATTGAACAGTGCTCAAAATCTTCAGAGGCAGATTAGGTTTGGGAAAGTGTAGAATCTTATAGGAACGTGTACTTGCATGCCTGGACTCTGTATGAAGCTGCAGCAACCCTCCGCCCAGCCACTGCCTGACACATCGAGCGCTGAGGATACATTTTCAGTATTGTCCTGAGTTATCTGTTGGGGTGGGATCGAGCTTGGGCGTGGGCAACCCCCTTCTCCCCTCACTGCTTGCCAAGATAAGAGCTGAAAAGACAACCGCAAGCGTGTCTCCAAAACACTTCTTTTTCCAGCTCGCGGGGCTCTCACGCTTCTACCATGGCCGATTCAAACATGCAGTAAGTCCCCACTGTGTTCGACTTGTAGGGATCTTAATGTTAGATGACTTGTAACATGGGCAGAATATTTGTTGCTGTTGTGTTGTGACTTTGCCGGTATGGTGCTGCATGGGACTGTGTTTTATAGTGATAAGAGCCTGACAGAGGAGGACGGCGGTAGACTGAAAAAGAACAAAAAGAAGCAAAAGAAGGAAGCTGCCTGGAAACCAGAGGGGCCCAGAGATCCAGTTGCCATGGTTGGTGTTTTCATGCACACACACACACACACACAGACGTATAGTTTGCTAATATACCCGTCTCCCTTTTCCTCTATGGCATAGAACGTGTTGCTGAGGTACTTTCTACCATCCAAAACTACATGTTACACAATTTCCCCCTAAAAAGTTAAGTCCATATGGCGCTGACGCACCCAGAATAACAGATTTAGTTCCCACCGGAGATGCACACACAGAACTCGTGGTGTGGTATGGTGCTTATGGTAAGAGTCCCCCTACTGGGGCATGTTCACCAACAAAAGCCCCTTCCCCCTGTTTGTTTTCCATGGTTATTTCACATTGTTGCATTGTAAGCATGCATGGATGGTTTTCTATAGCTTGTACTTCAGTTTTTCAGTGTACTGTGCAAACTACAGTAGCTAGCTAGCTAGCTCTGTGACTACTTAGTGTTGTGTTGTGTTGTGTTGTGTTGTGTTGTGTTGTGTTGGGTTCTGGATTCTATTCTATTCTGCTCTGCTCTGTTCTGTTCTATTCTATTTTAATTTACTTTGTTCTATTCTATTCTAGCTTAATTCTCTGCCAGAGGAGAAGCAGCAGGAGATCCAGAAGACCCTCCATCTCTTCTCCTTGGGCCAGAGCCTGCCCAAGACCCTGCAGGAGGCTAAGCACTACACCCACCGCTTCTGGGACACGCAGCCCGTCCCCAAACTGAGTATGGATCATACAACCTGCAACGACATCCAGCATAACCGGCATTAAAACGTGTTGTGTTGAGCTGGAAAGAGCGGTTGTCAGAATTAGCACACTCAAACTGCATCTTTCAGAAGATTCGCTCATTCAAAGCATGAAGGGCGCATAATCACTTTCACTGTCATAAAATGATGGCGTGTTTTGTATAGCTAGCTTACTGTTAGCAGTAAGTAGTCGCTTCAGTTTTTGGTCACGAGTGTAATACAGTAATGAGAGGCATTTTCTTGCACGTGCAGTAGAGCACATGTTTATAAGCGCTGCAGTATCCGAGGCAAGAACAAGGCTGTGAGTTACATTTACCCCCACTTTGTAGCGGTGCACATACTTTTGCTATGACTGCCAGCGTGAAGAGTTATATCTAATTTACGGTGGAAACAATTTAAAGATATAAGCTGCATTTGTTTTTAAATCAAAAATGCCAAATTTCCGCAAGGAAAAGAAGAAGAAGATAGAGGAGGGGGAACTCGCATGTTAAATGTGGAAGAGCAAGCGATAGATGCTGAAAACAGAAAAGAACAAAAGACAATATCCAGTGTTTAATTAGATTTAATTAAGTGTTTGCTGTGGCTTGATTATGTTGCTCAATATTACCGTGACGGGGCGTCTGGGTAGCGTAGCAGTCTATTCCGTTGCCTACCAACACGGGGATCGCTGGTTTGAATCCTTGCGTTACCTCCAGCTTGGTCGGCCGTCCCTACAGACACAATCGGGCACATCTGTGGGTGCGAAGCCGGATGTTGTCCCGGTCGCTGCACAAGCGCCTCCTCTGGTCAGTCGGGGCACCTGTTCGGGGGGGGAAGGGGGAACTGGGGGGGAATAGCGTGATCCTCCCACGTGCTACACCCCCCTGGAGAAACTCCTCACTGTCAGGTGAAACGAAGCGGCTGGCGACGCCACATGTATCAGAGGAGACATGTGGTAGTCTTCAGCCCTCCCCGGATCGGCGGGGGGGGGGGGGCAGAGACCGGGACAACTCGGAAGAGTGGGGTAATTGGCCAAGTACAACTGGGGAGACGTCACCTCTTTTGTCTCTTCTTTTCCCTTCGATCTCTTCTGTAAGAGCAGGATTCACTTCTTTCTAACCTGTTGGATGTCTAACACTTTACTCCAGGCGACACCGTGACGACCGAAGGCCCGATAGTCGAAGTGGGGGAGGGAGTCCGTGAGGAGCCCTACTCCCTTCCCCAAGGTTTCTCCTGGGACACGTTGGATCCGACCAGTCCCACCACGGTGGGTTACGCAATATAACATCCTTTAATTACTGTGCCAATCACGTAATAGCTTGGAAGGCATGAATCAAGACGAGCTGATTCTCCTATTTGATGCCGCACGTTTTTCAATTCCTCACCATCTGGCATCACCAGAGAAGGCGGCTTGGCCAGAGGGTCACAAATCACCTCCACAGAGCAAACGATGTCAAATGTCAGTCACCGTATGACCTCTAATGCGACGTTTGTGCTCGAGCTTTTGTTTGTCTTTTCAAAGCTTTCGGCTCTTAGTGTCATGGCCGTCACAAACGACAAATTAAAGCGGCGGCTGCACGGGCGTGTCTGATCCCCCTTTCCCCCCTCTGTCACTCAGCTGAGAGAGCTGTGCACCCTACTAAATGAAAACTACACAGAGGACGACGACAACACGATCCGATCCCACTTCTCCCCCGAGTACCTGCAATGGTAAGCTTTCATTAAGCACTGACATCTTCTCAAACTCGCTTTTCTCTCCCCAAACGTGACCTTGGCACCGGCCGCCATTTTCTCCCCTTCGTCCACGAAGGAGCTGCGTTGGACGAAACGGAGTTTAAGTGGCACTGATGGTACTTATTGAAGAACACAGCTGTTCTTCATTAATTTATTTTTTGATCCATGTTTTTTTTTCAGCTGAGGTGATATGGGACTTGACCCTGTGACTTATCAGTCTCGAGCTTGCTTTTCTTATCTGTTGTCGTCTGCCATCGGCTTCTTCTCGCCATGACCAATGTGAGCAATGGTTTTGCCACCTTCAGGGACCGCAAACATCGATCCCATTCCCATTTACTTAGAAACTATAATTAACATCAACAACCCAGGTCCCTGCTCCCTGAGGTGGAGAAGTCCTACTTGTAGGCCAGATCTGAGGGGTGGCTTTGATTAAACCAGGTCTCCTTTCCCACAGTTGGTTCATTATAAAGGTGGAATGCTTAATCACTGCTTGTTTAATGGACGCTGACTCACATTTACTGACAGAGTGATCTTACTGCCAGCTGTCGACCTCTTGCTCTCTTCCCCCCCCAGGGTCCTGCAGCCTCCTGGCTGGGTGGCCCAGTGGCATTGTGGGGTGCGAGTACACACCAGCAAGAAGTTGGTTGGCTTCATCGCTGCCGTACCCGCCAATGTCCGCATATATGACAAGTGAGTAAGTCCAGCGGATCAAATCCATGTGTATAGTAGGCACAGCTTTCTTTCTTTTTCATTTTTTTTCTTTTCTTTTCTTTCTTACTTTTCATTCTTTTTTCTTTCTTGTTTCTTTCTTTCAGTGGTATCATTGTGGTAGTTTTGTGAGCAATATAAGATACAGCCTCGGTGACACGAGGAGAGTTTACATCTACAAATATCAACACTAAGCATGGAGCACACGCAGCTTGGCATATCACATGCAGCATGACATATCACATGCAGCATGATATAGCACATGCAGCATGACATATCACATGCAGCATGACATATCACATGCAGCATGACATATCACATGCAGCTTGACATATCACATGCAGCTTGACATATCACATGCAGCATGACATATCACATGCAGTTTGACATATCACATGCAGTTTGACATATCACATGCAGCATGACATATCACATGCAGCTTGACATATCACATGCAGCTGGACATATCACATGCAGCATGACATATCACATGCAGCATGACATCACATGCAGCATGACATATCACATGCAGCATGACATATCACATGCAGCTGGACATATCACATGCAGCGTGACATATCACATGCAGCGTGACATATCACATGCAGCGTGACATATCACATGCAGCGTGACATATCACACGCAGCGTGACATATCACACGCAGCTTGACATATCACACGCAGCTTGACATATCACACGCAGCATGACATATCACACGCAGCTTGACATATCACATGCAGCTTGGCATATCACATGCAGCTTGGCATATCACATGCAGCTTGACATATCACATGCAG
The DNA here is from genome assembly GCF_029633865.1 of Lampris incognitus. Classification (NCBI taxonomy): domain Eukaryota; kingdom Metazoa; phylum Chordata; class Actinopteri; order Lampriformes; family Lampridae; genus Lampris; species Lampris incognitus. The sequence goes on from NW_026611428.1 coordinate 15,812, forward strand.
CTTGACATATCACATGCAGCTTGACATATCACATGCAGCATGACATATCACATGCAGCTGGACATATCACATGCAGCTGGACATATCGCATGCAGCATGACATATCGCATGCAGCATGACATATCGCATGCAGCTGGACATATCGCATGCAGCTGGACATATCGCATGCAGCATGACATCACACGCAGCATGACATCACACGCAGCATGACACATCACACGCAGCATGACACATCACACGCAGCATGACATATCACACGCAGCATGACATATCACACGCAGCATGACATATCACACGCAGCATGACATATCACACGCAGCATGACATATCACACGCAGCATGACATATCACACGCAGCTGGACATATCACACGCAGCATGACATATCACACGCAGCATGACATATCACACGCAGCTGGACATATCACATGCAGCTGGACATATCACATGCAGCATGACATATCACATGCAGCATGACATATCACATGCAGCATGACATATCACACGCAGCATGACATATCACACGCAGCATGGCATATCACATGCAGCATGACATTGACCCAGCCATTGGGGAAATGTCTCGGACACGGTTTTATGGCTTTAGCAGCTTTTGCTGTGCAGGTCCTCTGTTGCGTGTGAAATGTTGTGCGTTGTTGCGATAAGAGAACTTTGCATGGTGAAATCAGCGAAGGGCTATCCCTCTGGAACCGCCCCAACTACAAAACGTGCAGTACATACGACACACGGCAAAGACTAGAGCAGGATTCTGACAGTGTGTGACAGACTCAAGGTGCTGTTTGGGTACAGCAGAGCCCTCCTGACACGTCGACCAGCAAATAAACTGCCCCGAGTGGCCGATAGCAAATCTGTGGCAACTGCAGCAGCATAATTTGATAGCAGACGCCGCTGAACCGAACCTGAAAAGCAAGTGTCGTGATGGTATGTTTGCCCCAGGGAGAAGCAGATGGCACAGGTCAGCCTCCTGTGTGTCCACAAGAAACTACGCTTCAAGCGGATGAGTCCGGTTCTGATCCGAGAGCTTACCAGACGGGTGAACCGGCAGGGCCTCTACCAGGCTGTCTACACAGTTAGTTCATTTCTGCCTACACCGCTGAGCACCTGCAGGTAACTACACAGACCGGCATTTATTTCACTTTGTGTCAGTAAGGCCGGGACGTGAAGACTTGAACCCAGAAAGTTGAATCGGTTCATCTGGACTCAACATTTAGTGGGAGATACGTTTCATCATCATCTAAGCGACCTCTTCAGTCTCAGCTGGCTGCAGGTGTCCCCACCCTTATAAGCTGGACAGCTGGATAACGACTGAAACCGGCACATTTGCGTGACAAACACCAGTGATCGGTCTCATATGCAAATTGCTGTGCCCATCCATCCATCATCCAAACTGCTTATCCTGCTCCCAGGGTCATGGGGATGCTGGAGCCTTTCCCAGCAGTCGCTGGGCGGCAGGTGGGGAGACACCCTGGACAGGCCGCCAGGCCGTCACAGGGTGTACACACACACACATTCACACCTAGGGACAATGTAGTACGGCCGATTCACCTGACCTACATGTCTTTGTACTGTGGGAGGAAACCGGAGCACCCGGGAAGAAACCCATGCAAGACACGGGGAGAACATGCAAACTCCACACAGGGGACGACCCGGGACGGCCCCCAAGGTTGGACCACCCCGGGGGCTCGAGCGCAGGACCTCCTTGCTGTGAGGCGACCGCGCTGACCACTGGGCCACCGTGCCGCCCCCGTAACCATTAAATTAGAGTTAAAATGGCCGTGTGTACTGGTCACAGAGGATTGGGGAGGGTGGGGATACCTGCAGTCAGCTGAGACTGACAAAGATGATGACTGAGGAACTGTGTCTCTCCTTAAGTGTTGTGTCCCGATGAACTGTTTCGACTTCCTGGGGTTTCCTTACCCGCATTACTGAGCATGCCTCAAGACATAGAGGGTTTAATGTTGTGCCTTTGGCAAGATGTCCACGAAAACCTTAACACCTAATGGCTGGTTAGAAGACACACATGAACATTTACATGGATTAGACACGTGTTTATGTGTGTATTCTGTCAGATACTGGCAACGGTCCCTAAATCCACGTAAACTAATGGAAGTCACCCGCAGTGGTCTCGGCAGGAACATGACTGTGCAGAGAGCCCTCAAACTCAACCGCCTGCCTGAGGTAAGTTTGTGTTGTCCCCTTGTGGCAGACATGTGTCATGCCATGGTCAAAGCTCTACACACAGTATAGCCTTGACCATGCCGCTGTATACAGAGTTGACCCGTCTCCTCAGACTCGCCTCGAATATGTTATACCCGGAGACTCATCTGGGATCTCGTTATTTGACATCGCAGGCTGTCTTCGTTGCACCTTCAGATTCTGTTAACGCTTCAGACGTTTAGCTGACAGGCTCATCCAGGATGGCTCGCAGTGAACGAGATGATGACGGACTCCATTGTCTCTCTCGAGGACACCTGACAAAGACAAGGGAGACACTGTGCTGAAATTACTTAACAGCACTGAGCAGAAACTCCCTGTTGACGCACATCCCCGGCATCTCCTCTAGGGGGCCAACGCAGATTCTGTTTCATTAATAAAAGAAATGAAAAATAAAGAACAGTTTCCTATGTAAGGGTTTTACAGAACAATGTGAGAGTGCTTTTGTTTTTGTCTTTTCCTCTTTAGCGAGAATTATTTATTTATTTATTTTTCTGCCGCCCATTTTTTGACACTTTGTAGCTCCTTCATACTTGTTAGCTACTGAAACCATTCAACTATCAAAGTGTTCAACTCGTTAAGGACATTAGTGCTCCCCTTTCAGATTTTTCATAACCTTTTGAACTTTTTGAAATATTCAACTTTTTTCAGCCATTTTTTGAATGGGAGTCAATGGGGGACTTGCGCAACCTTTCCACCGCTTTTACTCCACTGAAACCATCCAGGTATCAAAATGTTCACCTCTTTAAGCCCATTAAGGCTCACGTTTCGGTTTTTTGAAATTATTTGTACTTTTAGACATATTAAGCTTTTTCTACTTTTTCAAAACAATGGAAGTCTATGGGGAAAGGTTGAAACCCTCGTCACCTTTGAACTGTATCTCCTCCTTCATTGTTTGAGCTAGAAACCCCATTTAAAGCTTAAACAGTTCAGGACATTCAGCTCTTTCAGAACGCTATTCAGATTTTAAAAATATTTTATAGTTTTTGAACAATTCAGCTCTAAATTTTAGCATTTCTGCCATACACTTTGCCTGTTAGAATGTTCAGTCCTATTGTGACGTCACATATCAATTTGAAACTCAACTGCCAGCCTAATTATTCACACTATTGCTTTGCAGTTCTTTATTAGTGGCACCACTTCCACTTTTTCATACTTTAAACTACAGAAACCATTCAACAATCAAACTATTTATCTATTTAGCACATTATGGCAAATTTTTCAGTTTTTTTATACCTTTAAAACTTTTCAAATATTCAGCCATTTCACGTTTCAGTTTCCAGGTATTTCAGGTAGGCTAGTGACTTTCTGACGTTTCCGATTTATCCATTTTCAGCAGTGCTTTCGCGATTTCTTTCAGCAGCTCAGCATTCACACGCTTTTTCTGTGGAAAAGCATTTTTCCAGTTTTTCTTTCTCCTTCTCTCTTTCCTAGGCGACGAAGACTTCAGGCCTTCGTCCCATGACTAAGGAGGATGTACCAGCCGTGCGAGCTCTTCTCGAGAGACATCTTCAGAAGTTCCACCTCGCCCCCCTGATGTCTCCGCAGGACGCACAACACTGGCTGATGCCCAGAGACGGCGTGATAGACACCTATGTGGTGCAGGTCTGACCCGTCAGTTACTCAGATACGAGGCTGACCCGGCTGTCGAAGAGGCTGAGGTTATAGCGTTCTCAGTGTGGCTGGCTTTGTGTTGGAACCAGCACTTGAAGTAGGGTAGTATTTTTACGGGCGGGGAGACACGGCTCTCGGGGTCTGTTCTGGAGCACTAGGCGAGGGAAAACACAACCGCAATTCATTCATGTGCCCGAGGGAGAAGATGCGTGAATTAATGAATGACCTCTCAGGCTTTGGACATGTGGACATCTAGTCTAGATAGTGAGCAGGACCACTTAACGCTGCTGCTCATGAGATGAATAAGCACAGATAATCCTGTAAATACTCCACACCGGCTGCTTGTGCCACTTACATATTTCATTCCAGCTGATGTTATCGGATGCTGTGCTGTAAAACTGCATTTTATTTTCCACAGCTAGTTGCTTCAAGTGGTTGTAGGTGTGTTTTAGAATTTCAAGTGACCACAGCAGTTGATCACAGGCGTGGGACTCGAGCAAAGCCACGAAACGTTGGAAATGCGTGGGACGATTGCAGGGCGATTTCAGACAATCTCGACAGGTCATTCATTATTCAGTCCCAAAGGGGCATCTGGGTAACGTAGCGGTCTATTCTGTTGTCTACCAATATGGGGATCGCCGGTTCGAATCCCTGTGTTACCTGCGGCTTGGTTGGGCATCCCTACAGACACAATTGGCCATGTCTGCGGGTGGGAAGCCGGATGTGGGTATGTGTCCTGGTCGCTGCACTAGCGCCTCCTCTGGTCGGTCGTGGCGCCTGTTCAGGGGGGGGACTAGGGGGAATAGCGTGATCTTCCCACGCGCTACGTCCACCTGGTGACACTACTCACTGTCAGGTGAAAAGAAGCAGCTGGTGACTCCACGTGTATGGGAGGAGGCATGTGGTAGTCTGCAGCCCTCCCCGGATCAGCAGAGGAGATGGCGTAGCGACCGGGATCCCCTCGGAAGAGTGGGGTAATTGACCAAGTACAATTGGGGGGGGGGGGAATTAAAAACAGAACATATTCAGTCCCAAAGTCTCGCTTCATGTGGAAACATCTCGGAGTAATGCAGATTAGCTGAAGAACAGAACATATTTGTTTCGATAGAACGACTGAAGCAAGGAGAACTGGAAAGAAGTGCATTTGAGCTCAAGCCCAGGCAGACCCTTTGACTCTCTGCTGGAAGCAAAAATCCAAGCAGGATAATATTTAATGGCGCCGTAGCAGTTCATTCTGGTTTTGATTTCCTGTGAAGAACATGGATTTGCTCACCCTCCCCTCCCCTCCCCTCCCCACCCCACCCCACCCCACATGCAGAGTGCTGGAGGCCTGTTGACGGACCTGGTGAGTTTCTACTGCGTGGCATATCAAGTGTTGAACCATCCGGTGCACAGCGCTCTGAGGGTGGCCCACCTCCTGTACTGTGTCTGCACATCCACCGACCTGGCCAGCCTCATGGAGGATGCGCTGGTCCTGGCTAAAGCCGTGAGTTTAACCACAGAAGACAGCGGGGGAAGAGCCAGCGAGCAACATTTTATTTATATAGCCCTTTTAAAACCATACAGTGACAATGAGCTTTACACTCAATACACGAAATACAAATAAATATATAAAATAAATTGAATGAATATAAAACATGTCATAGGGAGAAACAGGCCAAGCTAAAAATTAAACAAAACAGGAATCGGGTGGTGAGCTATAAAAAGGCTTGTCTGAAAAGATTAGTTTTTAGAAGCCGCTTAAAACAGTCCAAATATTCAGTGGATCTAATGGATCGGGGGAGATTTTTCTAGAGGCTTCGGGCTAAAACTGCAGAGGTGTGGTCGCAGGTTTGCAGTTGGAGTGAGGGATGGATAAAAGACAAAGGTTTGAGTATCGGATTGGTCAGGAAGTGGAATGAGAAGATCAGAAATGTAACTGGAGCAAGATCACGCAGTGCTTTAAATGTAATCAATAAGATCTTATAGATTATTCTGAGTTTTACGGGAAGCCAGTGGGGGGGGTGCAGGGATGGGGTAATATGGGACCTACGGCTAGTTCTGGTTAGTAGTCTAGCAGCTGCATTCTGAACCAGCTGTAGACCATTTAAAGTGGCTTGGTTGAGGCCAGAGTAGAGGGAGTTCCAGTAATCTAGACGGAACAAAATGACAGTGTGAATTAATGTTTCGATATCCTTAAAAGACAAGATAGTTCTGATTTTTGCAATATTTCTTAGCTGAAGAAACAGGACTGGACAAGCTTAGTAACATGGTGACTGAAAGACATATTCTGGTCAAAGATGATACCAAGATTTTTAGCGTTAGGTTAGATATTTGAATGAAGTGGACCAATAAACTGATCAACTGCGGTGGCAAAGTTCTCATGACCAAGTAAGAGAACTTGAGTTTTGTCTTTAGATGAGGAAATTAAGAGAACTTGAGTTCTGTTTGGGTTTAGTTGGAGGAAATTAAGAGAACTTGAGTTCTGTCAGGGTTTAGATGTAGGAAATTAAGAGAACTTGAGTTCTGTCGGGGTTTAGATGGAGGAAATTAAGACAACTTGAGTTCTGTTTGGGTTTAGTTGGAGGAAATTAAGAGAACTTGAGTTCTGTTTGGGTTTAGTTGGAGGAAATTAAGCGAACTTGAGTTCTGTTGGGGTTTAGATGGAGGAAATTAAGAGAACTTGAGTTCTGTCGGGGTTTAGATGGAGGAAATTAAGAGAACTTGAGTTCTGTTGGGGTTTAGATGGAGGAAATTAAGAGAACTTGAGTTCTGTCAGGGTTTAGATGGAGGAAATTAAGAGAACTTGAGTTCTGTCAGGGTTTAGATGGAGGAAATTAAGAGAACTTGAGTTCTGTTGGGGTTTAGATGGAGGAAATTAAGAGAACTTGAGTTCTGTTCGGGTTTAGTTGGAGGAAATTAAGAGAACTTGAGCTCTGTCGGGGTTTAGATGGAGGAAATTAAGAGAACTTGAGTTCTGTCAGGGTTTAGATGGAGGAAATTAAGAGAACTTGAGTTCTGCCAGGGTTTAGATGGAGGAAATTAAGAGAACTTGAGTTCTGTTCGGGTTTAGTTGGAGGAAATTAAGAGAACTTGAGCTCTGTCGGGGTTTAAATGGAAGAAATTAAGGGACATCCAGAATCAAAACAGAAATCAGAAGCTCCTTGCATCCTGCAATAGTGAATCGTTCATTCGAGCTAAGATGTGTGCAAAACAAAGAAGCCACGTGCATAGCTGGCTCTAGATGGCAGGTACATGCAGAAAGTACACGTTCAGAGCATAATGTTCCTCCTCAGGCAGCATAGGATAGGAGTCAGGAACCTGGACATAAGCACAAAAGGTGGAGAAGTAGGAAAATTAGAGTAGAAAGGCTGGAAGAGCACCATCAGAGGAAATGATGTGGGACACGGGAAAAAAAAAACAGGCCAAATGGTAACAAAATAATAGGTGCAAACGCATAACTATACACACAAAAGGGGAGGAAACCGTAGCACCCAGAGAAAACCCGTATGATGGCCTGGCGGCCTGTCCAGGGTGTCTCCCCGCCTTCTGCCCAATGACTGCTGGGATAGGCTCCAGCATCCCCGCCACCCTGAGAGCAGGATAAGCGATTTGGCTGATGGATGGATGGATGGATGAAAAAATATCTGTGAAATAACGAAAAACTAAGTAAATCAGAAATGAATCAGAGTAGCTACTCCCAAACAGAAGCTAAATCAGAGGAAACGCGAGTCTTAAATCCCAGAAACATGTTATATATATATCTGAACACGTCCACTGTACCATGGCTTTACTTGTCTTGAAGCCGCATGAGCTGCGGGTGTATGTGTTTACTCCTCATTTAAGCGACTGTACTCATTGCCTTTATCTACAAACGAAAATTATTGTTGTTTCGAGATGTGACAAGTTAGGTGGCAAGTGTCTGAAGTTTAATCTCACATTTTCACCCTTTGTATTTGTATCTCCTCCTCTCTTTCAGAAAGGTTTTGACGCCGTCACTGTTCTGGATGTGATGGAGAATAAGTGCTTCATGGAAAAACTCAAGTTCACCCGTGGTGATAAAAACCTTCATTACTACCTTTACAACTGGGCATGCCCTACCATAAGTCCAGACAAGGTACTGACTGTTAAGATAATAATTTTACAATAATATATTAGTATTATATTATTCAAATATTTTATAATAATTGTACACACACACACACACACACATATATATATATATATATATATATATATATAAATATATAATTGTAAATATTAGTGATTCAAGTAATTTTCAATTAGACTCATTTAATTTTATATTCTAATTACTTGAATCACTGGATTATTTTGTTCCTTGTTTGTTGAGCACTTTCCCTACCATTGAGGTTTTATTTAATGAAGTTTTTTATATATATAGCGTTTTTTCAAAACCATCAATGGTGTTATAAGTGCTCAACTAATGAGGAGCAGAATATATATATATATATATATATATATATATATATATATGTATGTGTGTGTGTGTAATGCTTCGTTGGTGATTATTTGTAGTCTTGGGTTCTGTTGGCTACCAGCGCCTCATTATCATGGACTCCATGGCTGTTTGACAGGTTGGTCTATTGTTGCCCTACTAACCTTGCTGCTGAGAGATCCAGAGAAGACTTGGTGCCGAGGATGGAAGGGACACCAGCGGCCAGGACAGTTGACAAGATGACACGAAATCATGACACCCAACACATGTATTCGTGTGTAGAGGCTGAGCCAACATCGCTGTTTGTGCATACTCGTGCACAAACAAGCAATACACACCCACACAAATGCACAAAAGAAACAGAGGAACGCATTATAAGGCAAATGTGTTTTTGGCTAACAGAAGAATATAATAGACGTCCTTATTGTCCACTAACATGGAAATTCGTCTTCGGCTTCACAGACATAAATACACTTAAATTCTCCGGTGCCATGGGTTGGAGTACATGAGACAAGGACAATAAGGAGGTGGGCCTGTAACGGTAAACGGTTGGGATGAAAGTGCTAAATAATAACAATAATGATGTCTATCTAAGTTGTGTACATATTTATTGTTATTATTTAGCACTTTCATCCCAACTACTTATTATTACAGACCCGCTTTTTTATTACTGTGTATTGTAAGGGTTTAAGAATTAGATGTCATTGTGCAACAAAACATCTCAAAATGAGGCGCCTGATGTGTAACAGATAGATATAGATATAACTGACTGAAATACTTTAATAAGCAGGACCTCCCCTGTCTCAGACAAGAAAATTAAATTTCATCATAGTTATGTTTGTTTGTTTAGTCACCTTTACATATTGTGATCCTGCTGACCATTCCGAGGTATTGCCACAGGTATGGGGCCTGGTTTGCTTGGGTTAGGGTTAGGGTTGAAAAGAAAGATCTTGCATTTCATCAGCAAAATAAGCTTCAAAGTAGGCCAACATTACTACTTTGGTTGTAAATTAGTCAAAAATTACTGCCTTAAATGGCTTTTGTCACTGTTTCCACAAAAACTAAAGAAATATTTATTTATTCTATTCTTTTAACTCGTGAATTTTTGCCCTTCGCCTGGTCCTCGTGTGAGTCTGCATGCAGGGCCACATGAGGGTGACAGTGTGCATCTCTTGCCCATGTCTGTTGTCTCTGACATCATGATGATTGCCGCTTGTCTGTGAGTTTGTGTATGTCTGGGTAGACTGTAAGAACTGAATGGCTCTTCTAGGATAAATAAAGTTATCTGAAAACAGACCAAAAAACTAAAGACCTTTCATTTCATGTGTTGGGCCTCCAAAGGGCTCTCTGAAAGTAAGCCTGGACCAAGCCGGTGTCCATGAAATGTTCTAATTAAAACTTTGTTGTAGGACTAAACCAAACACACCATTGGAAAGGTCTTGATCTGCAGAGTAACATTATGCCTGTCTGAAGATTGTAAATGGCCTATGCTTTAAAATATTGACCTCTGAACCTTGACCTCAGTACATGGTGGAAGGCTTGTCAGGCAGCAACAGAAGGGGCTACAGACATTGGACCGACTGTTATACAGAGCTCTCTACTCATATGGGTATAATCGTCAAGTGGGGATGCCGTCAAAAATGGTCAAAATTAATTTTTACCCCTTTAACAATTAGATATTTAAAATCTGATCACACAAATGTATTTCCCATCCCCTTAACACTATCCCCGTCACTGATGATACTTTCCATCATGTATGATGGAAGGCTTCCCTGCCACTTACGAGATATTCCGGCAATTCCTGTTTTCACTGTTATGTGGTAGGGGCATTGTTACAGATCTTGTGAAATAGTACAGCACTTCTGGAAGTGAAGAGAAAGAAGGATATGACCGTTGACAGTCTTGCACTTCTGACTGTGTTACATGTTAGGGTTGGGGTTTTCAGGAGCAGGACAGGCTTTTGGTATCTTCGTGTCTCACAGTTTCACCCAGCTGTGGTCCTCGGGCCTGTAACCAACCCAGTCCACCAGGTATTGGTAACCCTGGCAGCGAATGGCAAGCAGTCAGTTGACGTCCCAGCCCAAATTGCCACCATGGAGGAGGACCCTGGGAGGCAGAGGAGCTTGGACAGGGGTAGATGGGGCTGGAGGCTACTGGTTTGAGGTGAGAGACATGAAACACAAGGTGGATCTTAAGTGAGGCAGGGACGAGGAGACATACCGCAGAGGGGTTGATGAAACGGTCAATGGTGTAGGGACCGACGTAGCGAGGGGCCAGCTTCTGGGAGAGTGTCAGGAGGGGGAGGTCTCAGGCTAGTAGCCAGACCCTATAGCCAGGACAATAGGCCAGGGCTGCCATTCTGCCTGTTGGTGCCGCGCCAAGACCGCAACATAGCAGCTCGGGCAGTCTTCCAGATGCGAAGGCACCGGCGGAGTTGGGCCCTGGTGGACGGGACCATCATCTCCAACTCCTGACAGGGAAACAGAGGGGGTTGGTAACCGAGGGAGCACTCAAAGGGGGACAAACCGGTAGCAGAACTCTCCATGGTGTTCAGGGAATACTCCACCCAGGGTAGGTGCTTGCTCCAGGAGGCGAGGTTGTTGGTGGTGATGTAACACAAGGCCGCCTCCAGGGCTTGGTTGGCCCGCTCCGCCTGCCCATTGGTCTGGGGATGGGATCTGGAGGAGAGACTGACAGTGGCCCCAGTTCCCTTACAGAAGGCCTGCCACACCTTAGAAGTGAACTGGGGACCACAGTCGGAGACAACGTCCTGAGGGATCACATGGAGATGGATAACATGGGAGACGAGGAGGTCCGCTATGTCAGCTGCAGAGGGGGAGCTTGTGAAGGGCGACAAAATGGACAGCCTTACAGAACCGGTCAACAATGGTCAAGATGGTATCTGTTAAGTGTTGTTATTTGATGGCACCCTTACTCATTGTACAAACCCCAATTCCAAGGAAGTTGGGGCGTTGTGTAAAACGTGAATAAAAACAGAATACAATGATTTGCAAATCCTTTTCGACGTATATTCAATTGAATACACTACAAAGACAAGATATTTAATGTTCAAACTGATCAACTTTATTGGTTTTTGCAAATATTCACTCATTTCGAATTTGATGCCTGCAACACGTTCCAAAAAAGCTGGGACAGGGGCAACAAAAGACCTGTTGGGAACATTCCACAGGTGAACAGGTTAATCGGAAACGGGAGTGTCATGATTGGGTATAAAAGGAGCATCCCCGAAAGGCTCAGTCCTTCACAAGCAAGGATAGGGCGAGGTTCACCACTGTGTGAACAACTGCGTGAGCAAATAGTCCCAACAGTTTAAGAACAACGTTCCTCAACATACAGTTGCAAGGAATTTAGGGATTTCATCATCTCCAGTCCATAATATCATCACAAGATTCAGATAATCCGGAGAAATCTCTGCACGTAAGCGGCAAGGCCGAGAACCAACATTGAATGCCCATGACCTTTGACCCCTCAGGCGGCACTGCATTAAAAACCGACATCATTGTGTAAAGGATATTACCACGTGGGCTCAGGAGCACTTGGGAAAACCATCGTCAATTAACACAGTTGATCGCTACATCTACAAGTGCAAGTTAAAACTCTACCATGCAAAGCCAAAGCCATATATCAACACCACCCAGAAACACCGCCGGCTTCTCTGGGCCCGAGCTCATCTGAGATGGACTGACGCAAAGTGGACAAGTGTGCTGTGGTCTGACGAGTCCACATTTCACATTGTTTTTGGAGATCAAGGACGTCGTGTCCTCTGGGCTAAAGAGGAAAAGGACCATCCAGATTGTTATCAGCACAAAGTCCAAAAGCCAGCATCTGTGATGGTATGGGGGTGTGTTAGTGCCCATGGCATCATGGGTAGCTTGCACATCTGTGAAGGCACCGTTAACGCTGAAAGGTACATACAGGTTTTGGAGCAACATGTGCTGCCATCCAAGCGACGTCTTTTTCAGGGACGTCCCTGCTTATTTCAGCAAGACAATGCCAAGCCACATTCTGCACGTGTTACACCAGCGGGGCTTCGTAGTGAGTGCGGGTACTGGACTGGCCTGCCTGCAGTCCAGACCTGTCCCCCATTGAAAATGTGTGGTGCATTATTAAGCACACAATACGACAACGGAGACCCCGGACTGTTGAGCAACTGAAGTCGTACATCAAGCAAGAATGGGAAAGAATTCCACCTACAAAGCTTCAACAATTAGTGTCCTCAGTTCCCAAACGCTTATTGGGTGTTGTTAAAAGAAAAGGTGGTGCAACACAGTGGTCAACATGCCCCTGTCCCAGCTTTTTTGGAGCATGTTGCAGGCACCAAATTCAACATGAGTGAATATTTGCAACAACCCCCCCCAAAAAAAACAATAAAGTTTATCAGTGTGAACCTTAAATATCTTGTCTTTGTAGTGTATTCAATTGAATATAGGTCGAAAAGGATTTGCAAATCATTGTATTCTGTTTTTATTTACGTTTTACACAACGTCCCAACTTCACTGCACTGGAATTGGGGTTTGTATTACGGTGCACTCAGATGTGACGTCGCCACGTTCCCGGTATGCGACAGTGTGTGTCGTGAGAGTCGGTAGCAGAGAGCCAAGAGACCCTGCTGTATTTGCCTAAACTAAATATGCCTAACGCTATTGTGTCTTTGTGCGTCGTGTGCGGTGTAGGGAGGTGTGTCCAAGGTGTCTGGCTGGGGGAGCTAGCATTGGATTGGCTAGGGGAGCCTGGTGCACTGTGTCCGGTGGGCCCAGGGACCACGGCCCTGCTTTGAGCTGTGCCCCAAAGAGGAAACACTGACGGCAATCTGACAGGAAGCGGAAGCGGGTCAGGACTAAGCTAACCGCTAGCCCATGCAGGCTGGCAGTCTGACAGTCATCCTGGTGTTTGTTCTCTTGGACAGTGAAATTTTGTTGTTGTTGATATGCTGGATATATGTGTTTTTGGATTTTTTTGTAGTTTGGATATGTGTGTTCTTGTAGTTTGGATGTGTTTTTTGTCTTTGTGTTGCACTGCTGTGGGCTGGGGGTACACAACATTTCGTTTCATTTCATGTGCACAGGTGCATGGAATGAAATGACAGATAAATGTTCCTGATTCCTGATTCCTGACAGGGCTGAAACCTCAGTCCCTGTCTCTAAAATCCTGGCTGGTGGTTTTGACCTGGGATTGTTCCATATGATCTCCAGTCACTAGAGTGAAAGAATGACCAGATATGTACAGGTGGAAAAGCTCACAGCTCCACACAATAGCCTGCGCCTCCTTTTCTTGTCTGGGAGTATCTCCTCTCCACATCACTGAGAGGTCGACTAGCATATTGCTATGGTGTGCGTCACCCCTTTTTTCATCATTTTGGCAGAGGACTGCACCCAGTCTGACAGGCGTAGCATCCACAATCAGTTCTGTCCCTCTACCCGGGTTAGAAGTATGACATCATGGTGTCACTGGTTAGACTGTCTTTCAGTGTCTGTAATGCAGCTCGCTGTTCTGGGCCCCAAATCCAGGATGTGTCTTTTCTGGTAGGGATGGGTACCGAAACCCGGTATTAAATGGGTACCGGTGCTAAATTATTAAAGACCGTAGTATTGATAAGCTCCGACGTCAACGGTTTTCTTCCATCGGTATCGGAGAAATTGAGAAAATAAATGTGCTGTTATTTAGGCTGCATAAACTTTATCTAGTTTACATGATTAAGGCATTTGTCTCTGATGCCTTTTCGCTGTTCCCAATCCAGAAGAGATAATCTCTGTCTTTCTCGCAGAGCTTGTCGTATGCATGAGCCGAGGGGCGGGGGCAATCTCCTCTCTCTCTCTCTCTCTCTCTCCTCTCTCTCTCTCTCTCCTTACTCCCTCTCTCCTCTCTCTCCTCTCACCCCCCCCCCAATTCAGTTCTATTCAATTCAATTCAGTTCAATTCAATGATGCTTTATCGGCATGACTGCATTCATTACAATGCTGCCAATAGCAGGTGACAGTGAAAAGAACTAGGTTAATAAAGTATTAAACAAAGTAAGATGAAAATAAATGAAAAAAGGAATAGGTAGAACTGGTAGAAATATAGAATATTGGAACGGTATTGGAACAGTAACTGACAGGTGTTTTGGTCACTCACTGACCCTTAGGCTGTGGCATTCTGACACATATTGTGCGCAAGGTGTGACCTTTGGCCCTCTCCTAAAATAAGTGGCCATTGTTCTTTCTCGATCCAGGAGGAGAACATTTGGAATCTGGTTTTCACATGTCTCCTGGTGTTTTCTCTTATGTTCTGGAATTTTCATCACAATTTAGCAGGAAGTGCATCTCTGTCTCCACCTCACCTGCCGTACAGGGACCACATATTCTTTGCTGTTTTGGTAGCCATGATGTGTTGTGTGTCTGCCCTTTTCAGTGGCTAGGCTGTGGTCAGTGAGCCTGTACTTGGTGAGGATGTGTCTCTGCTGACTGTCTACTGATAGTGGACAGGACAGTCAGCCAGTTTGTGTTCTCTTTTTAGGGCCTCATAACATCCTGATTTATGTTGTCATTTGGTTTCTATGTTTGGTTTCTCTCTCTCTCTCTCTCTCTCTCTCTCTCTCTCTCTCTCCTTCTCTCTCTCTCTCTCCTCTCCTCTCTCGCTTCTCTCTCGCTCTCTCTCTCTCTCTCTCTCGCTCCTCTCTCCTCGCTCTCTCTCTCTTCTCT